>NW_005179008.1:169950-229092 GCF_000350225.1 Chondrus crispus | reverse complement strand
CGGCGTACAGGAACTACCGCTATCAGATGGAGACGCGCCCCGGAATGCGCAATCTCATCCAGCAGTCTACGCGGGCAGACCGAGGCCCGCGTCGAGGTGACCCGAGCCGATCGGGTAGGGGCGTCCGTTTTGCCCCTCGTGAAGGCGGGTACCGATACCCGGGGACCGATCAAAGGGATCGACGTGACCCTCGTCGGATGGATACGCGATATCCCCGTCGAGATGGGCGAGGCGACCGGGGCCGACCCCCGTTGCCCCAAGGGGTACAGAACGCCATCATGTACCTCCAAGACTGGGCTGGTGAGACGCACCCCCAGCCCACGGAAGGAGGCGGAGGGGAGCCCGTTCTCTCCGCCCCTCGAGTATTGCAACGGCCGGACGTTGCAATCCAAGGCCACGAAGTATCCGATTACTTCGTAGAAGATGGCCAGTCGGGGTGGGGAAACCGTCCCCATCCGCACGGCCAAGGGCCCGTCGACGCGCTAGCTAACGATAGCCAAGCGAATAGCACTGACAGCTCGGGTAGTTCGAAAAACCCGTAAAGACGGTTACGTTCGCGCGGTCGCGTGAACCGTCTTGTCAAACCAACCTTGACCCGCCCCTATTTGTCCCCGGCGGGGGAGGGGAATGTTTACCGATATTATTCCCCTCAACCCTGCACAAGCGCACCGAGACACCCGTAAGCTCGGTGCGAAAGGACGAAGACGCTGAGGCAACCGTGAGCCCGGTGCACATGGAGGAAGGCATTGTGGCAACCGTGAGCCAAGTGCCTAACAAGAAGCGCATCGAACGCGCCAGCAGCCCGACCCAGGGGGACCCGGGGCCGCCAGAAGAATTCAAGCAGCGTACGAACGCGACTTGTCGCGGGGACGCGGCCGACCGAAGGGCGCCCCGCGACCAAGGCCGAAGGACGCGGAAGAGAAGTCGGAACCGGCGCCGGCGGCCCCGGCGGAACGATCTCGCCGAGCCGGGCGCGCCGAAGGTGGTCGACGGCGTCATTTGCCTTATGACGTCGAAGATTTACAACGTCCTCGGCTCGATAGCTACGGAGGGAAATGCCTTCAAGCCCCGCACGATCGCCGTTGATACGTGCTCAGGGTACAATCTGGTGAGGAAGGCGGACCTTCCTCCCGATTGGTCGCGGTACGTCATCCGCGACGCGCCACTGCCCCGATTGGCAGGCGCGAATAGCAACCCGCTTAAGCTCTCGGCCGTCGTACGCCTGGCCGTGCGGTTGAGGAACACGACGTTCCGAATTCCGTTCGTCGTGGCGGACCAGCTCGCCGTGCCGGTCCTCCTTGGTACGGCCTTCATCGATACACACGTACGAAGTATCGACATCGAAGCTCAACGGTTGGAGCTCCGCCAAGGTGGCTCCGTTGCCATCGTCGACGGGAAGGGGGAGCCGACTCCCCCAACCAGGCGGCACGGACGTCAGACAAGCCGGGCTGACGCACGCGACGAAGCCCCGCAGGCGATCCGAATCGCCCGCTGGGTTACCATTCCCGCGAGGTCGCAGGCCCGTGTGCGCGTCACCACGGCGGGGAGGGGCCTCGTGTTTATGGAGCCGAAGCCATCACTCCAACACCGACATGGAGTGAGGCTGACGAACGGCGTCGCCGAGGTCCTGCCGAACCAGACCTTCGACGTCATCGTCGCGAACTTTTCGCGACGGGAAAGGCGCCTTCCGAAACACACCGTTGTGGGATACGCTAAACGCAACCCCCTCGCAATCCTGACGCCTGAACGCCGCGTCGCCGAGGGGATCGCACACGCGCTACACCTCACCGACTTGACCGATCAAGTCGGAACGGCAGGAGCTGGTCGACCAGGCTACGCCCAGGGGGCAACCGTTGAGGAGAGAGGAGCCAGTACGGACGGCCGACTGGTGAAGTGCCCGCCGCCGGAAGGGGGCACTGCGCCCGCCTCTAAAAAGGATCCCGAAAATCCGCCCGAGGATTGGGAAAGAGAAATCGACTTGTCATACGTCGATAGTGACAAGTTCCGGGGCCACGTGCTCGAGATGCTCCGTAAGCACTCGAGTCTGTGGAGCGGGGCGCTCGGAACGATCCGAGCGACCGAACACCGCATTCCCCTCGAACCGGGTACGAAGCCGATACGTTCAATGCCCTACCGAAAGGGGCCGGCTATGCGTGAGATGGTCGCCAAGGAAGTCGACAAAATGTTGAACGCAGGGGTAATCGAACCCGCGAGCACCGAGTGGGCGTCTCCTGTGGTGCTCGTACCGAAGAAAGACGGCTCTCTTCGGTTCTGCGTGGACTACCGGCGTCTCAACGCGAAGACTGCAGCGGATTCGTATCCGCTGCCACGGATGGACGACTGCATCGATTCGCTCGGAGATGCAGCCGTCTTCACGACGTTGGACTGCAATTCCGGTTATTGGCAGATCCCCGTCGCTCCGGAAGACCGGGACAAGACCACGTTCACTACGCATATGGGAACGTTTCGCCATTTGCGTATGCCGTTCGGGCTAAAAGGGGCACCGGCCACCTTCCAACGTGCCCTCGACATCATCCTATCTGGCGTCCGATGGCAGATATGCCTCGTCTACCTGGATGATGTCATCGTGTTCTCCCGTACGCACGGAGAACACGCGAAGCATCTCGACACTGTCTTGAGCTTGTTGAGGAGCGCCGGAATCTCCCTCAAGCTCAAGAAGTGTAGCTTCTTCCAACCGAAGGTGCATTACTTGGGGCACGTCATTTCCCCAGGTAAGCTGAGCGTCGCCGAAGCGGCGGCGGACGCCTTCAAGACGTTCACGTTTCCGAGAACGTTGACGCAGGTGCGCTCGTACCTCGGAGCGTGCAACGTCTACCGCCGCTTCGTGAAGGGGTTCGCGAAAATTGCGCGCCCATTAACGGACATGACGCGCAAGGACGCGGACCCCAACTTCGACGACCCGACCGAGCTGCAACTTCAAGCGTTCGAAGCGTTGAAGGAGCGGATGATTTCCCCGCCGATCCTAGCATTGCCGCGGTACGGTCGGCCGTACATGATCGACACTGATGGTAGTGCCTATCAACTGGGCTGTACGTTGCTCCAGGAACACGAAGGCGCCAACGACTGGCGCCCCGTGGGGTATTGGTCGTACTCACTGTCCGATAGTGAGCGCAACTACAGCGCTACGGAACGCGAGTGCTTTGCCGTAGTGTGGGCCGTACGCACACTACGGCCGTACATCGAAGGTACCAAGTTCACCGTCCGGACGGACCATGATGCCCTCCGATGGCTTATGTCCCTCACGGAGAGCTCCGGAAGGCTTACCCGGTGGCGACTGCGGTTGGCGGAATACGACTTCACCATCCAGTACCGCCCCGGGCGCGTGCACCAGGTGCCCGATGCCCTGTCACGCCTCGTGTCGCCAAGAGTCACCGACGACCCTCGCCCAGTCGTCGAGGTGGATGACGACATTCCCACCTTCGATGCCGGTACGACCGTCCGTGACATGTCGGACGAGCTCGCGGACCACGTCTGTACCGCGAGCTGCGATCACAAGGCCGTCCATGTCTTCGTGACAACAAGGAACCAAGCCGGATCGCGAAGAGGGTCGCGCGTCCGTACGCGCGACGAGCCGAGGGGCGACGACGAGGCCCCCGCTCTTGAAGGACCCACCTCGTTCTGGGAGGAGAACGACGAGTTCGACGCTGTCGACATCGAGCGCGCCGGACAACCCGAAGTTGGCGCGCCCGCCTCCACGGTCGCCCCTCCGCAGGACGACGTTCCGGCCCCTCTTACGCTAGAGGAGATAGCTGAAGAGCAACGCGTGGATGACTTCTGCCAGACCGTACTGGCACGACAGTCAGAGTCCCGGGACTCCGCGTTCTTCGAAGACCACCACGGGGTGCTCAAACGGAGACACCCCTTCGACCCTGACATCGTGCAGGTCGTGGTGCCACGGACGCTACGGGCTCGGCTTCTCCAGCTCTGCCACACACCAACCATCGCAGGGCACCCGGGCCAGAACCGTATGTACTTCGCGCTCCGTCGCGAGTACTACTGGCCCCATCTCGCTGCAGATGTCGCAGCTACGGTGCAAGGGTGCCGAACATGCGCGATGAACCGTGTTAAGTTGCGGAAACACCTCAACCGTTTGAAGTTGTTTCCGGCAACACGGCCGCTTGAGAGCCTCGCCATCGACATCTTGGGACCGCTACCCAAGACGAAGGCCGGGAAACGGTTCCTTCTCGTAATTACGGATCGTTTCACCAAGCTGACTCAAGTTGTGGCACTGCGGACCGTAACCGCGTACACGGTAGCCGTCGCGTTCTGCGACGCGTGGGTATTTAAATACGGCGTCCCACGCTCGCTACTGTCGGATAACAGACCGCAGTTTAACGCGAAGTTCTTCCACAGCACGTGCCGTGTCCTGGGGGTGACGAACTTGTACACTTCGGCGTACCACCCCCAGACGAACGGGCAGGTCGAGCGATACAACCGGACGATCGCTTCGATGTTACGGAATTACGTCGGCGAACATCAGGACGACTGGGACGTGTACGTGGGGCCGCTCACGTACGCGTACAACTCCCACGTACATCGTACGACGAGTACCACGCCCTTCGAGCTCGTCCTCAGCCGACCCCCGCCGGAGTTCTCTCTACGTAGAGCCGATGGTGACGCGCCCCCGTCCGACAGGGGCAGCGCGCGCGCTGAGTTCCTCAAGACGTTGGACGACACGATCCAGAAGGCGTACGGGAGCCTGCGCCGGACGCAGGCTCGGTACAAGCGCGACTTCGATAAGCGCGTCAGACGGTTCAACGCACGTATCAAGCCAGGTAATTACGTCTACCTGAACCCCACCGATGGGGCAAAGACGTCTAACAAGCTCGCGTCGCCCGCCGTTGGGCCATACCGCGTACTCGCCAACGACCGGCGAACCATCACGATCGATCGTGATGGTGTCACCGAGCGCGTCTCCGCAGACCGCTGCGTGTACGCGCCACCACCGACGGGCGCGCCACGGGTGAGTACGACAGCCCCAAGCGACCTTGCCGACAAGGTCACCGAGGGCACGCAGTATGCCGTGGAACGATTACTCCGGCATCGAGCCATGGAGGACGGAACAATCGAGTTCCTCATCAAGTGGGCGGATTACGACACGCCCACATGGACCGCCCGGACTCACGTTCCGGAGGAGTTGGTGTCTCGTTACGCCCAACGCCTCCGGAGACGCACCGGCAGGAACCTCACGTCTGACGTGAACGCGGACGTTCACGCTTGAGAGGGGGGCCCTCAACCGCTTCGTTACGGTTGACGTGAGAACCGCACAGAAGTCAAGCCGTATTTGACTCCCAAAACCCAAGAACGCACGACGTAAAGGCGAGGCAGTACGGACTGCTAGCAAGGATCCCGACCCCGCAGTGACCGACGATACGAGGACGCAGAGCTCGAAGGGGAGTCGAATACCCCTTCCGGAGCTGAAAGGTCGGACACCCCCCCCCGAACAGGGTCACCGGACGTTCCGTTAAGTCCGATCATCGCGGCGAGGGGAGGTCCAACGACTGAGGCAACCCCAACGGAATCACGGGACCCCTTGGAATAATAGTGGAGAGGAGCTGAAACGCGGGGCGTAGAGACCGAGAGTCACTGTGGCTCGTGAGGATGGGGGTCCCAGATGAGACAACGAGCAGCTCCGCCAACGGCTAATACGCGAAAATTGGGGCAAGGAGAAAACTACACTGTCATACCCCCGACCCGGTCTCGACAGCACTACCGGCGGATGAGGTGTGAAAAAATGAGAAGAAATGGGGACACTTGTCGTACAGTGCCGCAACCCCACGCAGCGCCCCGCTCGCTCGGTGTCAATCCGCCACCCCGGGAATGGAAAAATTAACGGAAAATTAATCGAAAAAAAGGGCAACTCACGTGACCGAACGTACGCACGTCGGCATACGAGACACGCAACGCCCCGCGGGATACTGTACGAATCACCACCGCCGCCTGTTGCGCCTAATGAAGTGACGACTTCATAGTGGTAGAACGCTGTGCAACACCTCGACTCGGCTCGTTGCGCACCGACACCGCGCACAACCCCTGGGCCGACCGCAATACCGCTCAGGAAGCCTGTTGGACACCGGCCTTCTTTCCTCGCTCCGCGCGTCTTGCGCGTCCGCGCCCTCGCCCTCGAAGGGCGAGGGGCGCCAAGAAGGAGACGCGTGTTGCGCGTCCGCGCCCTCGCCCTCGAAGGGCGAGGGGCGCCAAGAAGGAGACGCGTCTTGCGCGTCCGCGCCCTCGCCCCCGAAGGGCGAGGGGCGCGAGGCATAAGACGGAAACCCCAACGCTGCGCCCTCGCCACCAAATGGCAAGGGGCTCCCGATCGTTCTTCGCCCCTTTCTCCTCCGCGTCTGGGAGAGAAAGAGCGGGGCACCAAGGAACAAGGAAGACGAGGAGCCAAATGCGTTGAGCACTGTTTCGAAAAACGAGCCGCGGTGAGCCCGCTGCGCAGGCGGAAAAGAAATGGCTCGCCGGAAGCTATACGCGGGCAGAAGAAAAGGAGGGCAACAGGCCTCTGGAGTCCCGAGACAGGGAGGGGGATGAGCGAGTCCGTCCCTCGCCAGGGCAAGTCAGGTAGGAACCCCTGAGGAACAGCACCGTGCGCATACCGCTGTCGTACAGGGCGCTTGCACGCCGTGTGCAAGAGGAGGAGTTCAGCTCGCCAGTCTACGACCACAGACACGCACCGCGCTCCCCAACCCCGCGCCGCCTCGCGCTCTACGTCTCCATGCCCCTGTCGGCCCGCCCCGACGACCACGGTGAGCAACCAGTATAACGCTTCGCGGCCCGCGCAGTGCTGTCAGGGCACGCGCGACGAGACGGCCAAGTAGGCCGTGCGCCGTGACGGCGGCCTCGGCTTCACGACCCACCTCCCCGTCATGCCCATCACGGGCAGGACCTGGAGAGCCCTCAAACAACCTGTCGACCCCAGCTTGGCCACGGAGGATACCAACGCGCGAAGGGTAATGGGAAGAAGAGGACCGACGCAAAGAACACGTAACCAGGAAAGCAATTTTACTGTGACCCGGCGACGAGTCATCCCCCTTCCCCCTTTTTTCCATTGTCTGGTTGACGGAGGGGTGAAGGGTCCCGCGCGGTCAACGACCAGACCGCGCGGTCAGCCGCTCGCGTCGTTTGAGGGCACGCGGGCCCCTGACCCACGGTTGTTCGGAGGACAGTACCCCGGGTGCCGGGGCAATTCGGCGTCCATGTCCGCCAAGGAGGGCATTGTGACACGAGTCATACTCTCACCGCTCGCCCAGTTTCGGGACGGGCGAGGGTCAGACCCGTACGTGTCACGGATGGTAGAGGTAGCAGGGCCGTGAGGAACGCCACCAGCTGGCAGGGGCGCCGACTGAGCCAAACGCAAGCGGTCGCGCTCGCACCGGTAGCGTTCGCGATCGTACACCGCCCGCTCGTAGGCCGCGGCTTGGCGCTCGGACGCCTCGCGCACGGACACTAGCTCCCGGTTCACCCGCTGCAGTTCCGCGGAGCGCGTTGCCAGGTCGTCACGTAGACCGCGCGCTTCATCACTCCGAGTGAGGAACCATTCAGCCAGGGTATCGACCAACCCGCCTACGGTCCAAGCTCGCCGGCTGGCAACGCCTAACGCTAGCACTACCTTGGGGGCGACCATCAGCTCCTCGTGGGGAAGCACCAGCTCACGTATGCGGCGCCCCCGGGGCGCGCCCTGCCTCACCGCGTCGAGTGGTGGGACAGGGAGGACAGCGTCCGAAGGAACAGGACCACCTGCGGGGTCGTGATCGGCACCCCGCGTCGGTCGAGAGGAGTACAGGGCGACACCAACGGAGTCTCCGCCCACGGCGTCGAGGTCCCGGTAGCGCTTCCGACGTCCACGCCGGTGTTCGGAACCAACCCCTCCCCTCCTTTCCGCGTTACCGACGGCCGGGGGCACGGGACGGGGACGCGCGGCGAAGGCGTACATGGTTGGTTCGTACGTCAGGAAGGAGCTACGGGCGCCTGTGGTATAGTCCATCCACGAACGGTGGTTCAGAGGACTGACCTCTCCGACCCGGCCCATGAGGCTAATGGCATGGCTGAACGTCCACGGGACGTGAGCAGAGCCGACGTCGGATGGATGCAGTGCGACGTCGGGAAGGCCCGACGCGACGCGCCCCACGAACGTGACCGTGGGGACGGGCTGCACGAACGCACGCTTGTTCATACACACCTCCGACATGAAAGCGCAGCACACGGACCACGCCCACTCGCGCTCATAGTTGTACGCGAGCCGCGGGTGGGCTGGGTGCTGTGGATCGGCGCACGCGATGCCAAAATGTTTCAGAATGGGAGGCAGCAATGGGTGTACCCCCAACGACGGAAAGCTCTCCTGCACGACCAAGGGGAGAGCGGGAAAATCACCAACCGACAGCCCGGACGCGAAGGCGGCAGATGGGACGACACGACCGTCCGCCTCGTTCTCTCCCCTGTAGGCGGACCAGTCGTGGTGAGCGAAACCCACGGCGTATAGCCGCATCAAGGAACACGAGGACTTCTGTAGAGCCACGAGGGGCTTGGTGAAGGCGTAGGGGCGGGGCGAGACGTACAGTCCCGCCACCTCTGACAGCACGAAGCGGCGGGGGTCAACCTGCACCGACCCGGCCAGGAGCGCCCCCATACGATCAACGTAGATGACCTCCGCCACGCTGTACGCGAATGTACGGTCGCCCGGCAGCTCGTCCGGGAGCTGGTAGCCGACCCCGCCGCCTTCGGCCATTAAGCGGTAAAGGGCCGAAGATGCTTCTTCCAGGCCGCCCGTCTCGTACACCTTAAACACGCGGGCGAGATCGGGTCGAAGCCACCCGCACGAGATCACCTCCGCCACGGTGATCCCGGAACGGCCCCGGCGTGACCAAGGGTACTGCAGCTCGTCGACAGAGAGCAGTGGGACATCGGAAGACGGAACCCCGAACCACTGCGTGGCTGAGGCCACCTCCCCCTCCCGACCGGAGGAAGAGGGGTGAGGTACGGAGGTACGACGGCCGAAAGATGCACCGTCGGGGACACGAGCCGCCCCCACCGCCGCGGGGGCGGCAGAGCCGCGCGCCACGCCCGGATGCGCAACGGGAAGGACGACGGCCGCTGGGGTCGGTTGGGCAGCCGGACGGAACGCGATGACCGGTTTGGGTGGCCCCACGGGAGGAGCCACCAGCTCCACGGAGACGGTCGTGGAGCGGGAACGGGACTTCTGGAAAGCGGGAGGAGCCGGCGGGGTCGGACGGGTCAGAGCGATGTTCTCCCCTTGCGATCCAGGGGACGCGCTCGATGACCCGACCCCGCGCGGCAAAGGAATCGCGACGACGGACGCTCCCGCCGCCACGGGTTCGCCACCGCCAGCGGGCGGCGGCGGAGGAGGAAGAGACGTCGAGTCGGCCATAATAGGACGGCCGATAGCACGGAGCAGAGATGATCGGTCGGGACTGTCGGGGAAGGACTGGGACAGCGCAAAGTGGAACCGGAGTTTGTCTACCGTCGGCGGTGCTGGTGAGGGTTCAGGGAGCGAGGGACGAGAGCTCTACAAGCCACCTCAGGAAACGGCGGAACACGCGCCCGACGTGCGCCAACCGTCATTCTGCAGCATACCCTACAACGTACGCACAGTGCGCTCGCCCGGTGTAAGAACCGCCACGTATGCCGCCCCGCCGACGAGGGTCGAGTGCGAAACGCCACCACGCCGGCACGTGGCCCGCATGGTACCCCGAGCCGTGCTCCATCCCAAGAGGCCCGCCGCAAACCGACCCCCTCCTACTTCGAGCACGCGCGCCGCCGTCGACGGCAGGGATCGCGTGCCGCCTCCGCAGCAATGGCGTGCCTCCACGAAGGGGGGAAGAATGAGACCTCGCACCGCAAGCGGAAAATCACGGCTCCCGAGGCCGACGCGCGGCGCGAACGCGGGAAAGGAGCGACGAAAAGAAGGTGTCGAAACCCGGCGTACGCGAGCAACCCCGGGCAGCGACACGGAAAGCGTGCACGACGGACAAGAAGGACCTCGGGCAATCACGTCATACCCCCTAGGCCCACCCCATCAGATGGGGTGGGACGATCAGAGAATAGCCAACAATAACACGCGCATAGCCCGCCACCGCCGCCTCGACCGCCCTCGCAGCACGGTGTGCTCTCGCGCCGCCCCTCTCTGCGTGCGCGCGGGCGCGCAACGCAGCTACCGCCGCTGTTGTTGCCTCACGCAGGCGCGCACACGCGCATCGCCAGCTAATGCCACATGACTGCTGCTTCCCCCATGCAGGCGTGCTCACGCGGAGCGACCGCCGTCCATGTACGCCGCGCGCCCGTCTAGTCTAGGGGGCACATGGACGAGAAGCTGATGCGAGGGATCGCCAATCCGCGGAGGAGAGCATTTTACTACGGGGAGGGTACAATACCTGAGCACCTGAGGGGCTTTTCTCCTTGGAATATAACGCTCCCATTGGGGGTCACGCCAATCGCGCTATTGACGAGGACATCGGACCCCCGCTACATCTGGCGGACAAGGTCGCCTCTACGACTGATACCCAGGAAACCCCTGCCCTCACGGAATTCGGTTTAGAATAGCAGTGCGATGCACTGATGATTCGCGCAGAGAAGTTTCGGGCCAGTAGGGAGAAAGTAGAGATGCTATGCTGCACGAACAGGGGTCCAACTACCGAGGTCTGGGCACCAGACGAAAACGGTTCGCCAACCTCCTTCCGCGATTAGTGTCAGGGTCACCGAGCCGCACGGCACCTGGAGTTGGCCCTGAAGTACGAGATGGGGGTTGAGGGGAGACAGAAGAGAAAGGGGGATGCTCCCGCCTTGAGGAGCCAATTGGTGAAGAAAGGAAGGAAACCGGTCGATCACCACCGACACGTAGGAGGAATACAGAAGAGGAATTTAAGCGTCGCCATCAACGTGTACCATGACCTCTACACGGGTGATTTTTCGGGGCTGAAGAGAGACACTGTGGGAAAAAGGGGGTGAGACGGCGCGTATGACGGATTGGGAAGGGGAAGGACGGACAAAGGGGACGGAGGAGTGACGACGACGCCACCGGGACAAAAGCAGAAAGACGGAGAGAAGAGGTTTCTCGATACGGCTGAGATGTGTGAGGTCGATGGAGCGAATGGGCCTCCAATACAGGACTGGGAGGCCCGCACAGAGGCGTTGCTATGGTCAAGAAAAGAGACATCGGATGAGGGTGATCTACCGCCCGGAACGCTCTCGACGGATGCATCGAGATGCCCGCGTGAGAATGAAGGCCGCAGAGTCTGAGGTCGCCGAGATTCGGCGTTTGGAGGTCGTCAACGAAAGAAGCGCGTGGGCGAGGACAGAAAGGAAACAGAAAGGAGGCACGCGATACCGGAGACCGGTGTTACGGAGGGACGAAGGAGCCTACGTCCCTGGAAGGGGGGGCACAATACGGTCGGCTCTACAAGCACATGTGGACGCGGACGTCCACACTTGAGGGGGGGGCCATGTGGCATATCCCCCTCTCACGGAATTAGATTTAGATTAGATTTGCAGTTGCAGAGCCCGAGCTCTACAGTACCTCAGCCCGCGCGCACACGTGTACCCCACGTGTACGGGCGCGCGCGCACACGTGTAGTGTCAGTCCCGACGGCTGACAGTATTACAGTGCAGGCCGACCTGCACTACGGTAGCCCACTACAGTACATCGGTACTGTAGTGTTATGATAGATAATTGTGTACATTAAATATGAGCGGACCGCCGGCGGTGGAGGGGGGACAAGCACGGACTTGTCAAGGATCCTCCACCTTGGTCCGCCCGCTTACTTTTAGGTACTTCCGTCCGTTTTACCTAGGAGTCGCACCGCGCGCGGGTTGAGGACGCGCGTAGCACGCCCACGAGCCGGCTCCGCCTCCGCCCGTCGGTACTGGATCGTCACCCAGTACCGCTCCGGGGCGTCGAGGCGTAGAACCGCTCGCGCGTGCGCGCGTCCTCCCCGATCCCGCTCTACCACCGCTACCTCGAGCCCGTGCTCGGTACCGTGGGTGGGCCGTGCTTCTGTCTTCCCGCCGATCGGGGTCTTTCCGAACTGTCAGTACTCACCCCCCTCGTCGTTGGGGGTGATTATACTACAGGAATGACTTCATCGGCTATGAGCGACGTATTTTGGGAAGTTGTAGAGACCTTTCAATCTAACTGTGCTAAGCTGATCACGCAATTACGATCTGATCTAATTGGAAATAGGGCAGCTTTGTACGCACAAGCAGTTCGTGATCTCGATGCACCGCTAAAAAACTGTGTTGGGTTTATGGGTTGTACGAAGATACAGATGTGTCGACCGAGTGGCACAGGAGCTTTTCAGAGGAGTGTGTATTCAGGTCACAAACGTTTCCACTGCTTGATTTACCAGAGCATAACGACGCCACATGGGTTGATGATGCATTTATTTGGACCGGAGGTTGGGAGGGGACATGATGTGACTCTGCATCGCAATAGCCAAATGGACTCCTTGCTCGAGGAGCATCTTTACATTGACAGCATTTAGTACTGCATTTACGGAGATACTGCTCATGTGCTACGTTCTTGGCTCCAGATAGTCTTTCCTGGAAGAATTGCGACTCCCACCGAAGTCGAATACAACAAGAAGATGAGTGCAGCGCGAGAGGCAGTGGAGTGGAGCTACAAGGTCTTGAAACAGATGTTTACATCACAGGATATGAAAAGGAAGCTTAAGTCTGGAGAGTCCCTGATATCCCTACTGTACATATGTTCTGCCCTGCTGCTTAATTTTAAGACACGCCTCGGGCGTGGTGGTCAGGTAGGAGAATACTTCAGGAATATACGAGCATTGGCGTGGCCCTTCTTTAACAGGTAAAACATCATTTTGGGAGCTGCGGAGCCCTATTAACGCATCAGTAGTCAAAATTTTCCTCGACGGCCTGGGGCGCACCCCCGGACCCCTCTCTTTTTAGGCGCTTCGCGCCGGTCACTACACCCCGCTTAATCTAGTTTTCGGGCCAACGCACCGAGAACAGTTTCGAGTTCCTTGCGTTCCTCCAGCGCTGCGTTACGCTCTTCCGCATTCTGGTGGCGCTCCTCAGAATCAGCAGCCAGAAGCCGATCCTCGATAGGAACGCGGCGCTCTTCCACACGAATTCTGCGCTCTTCAGCCCCTCGAGAATGCTCCCACTGCACGACTTCAAGTTCCTCTCGGCGCTCTGAAATATCGAGTTTCTCTTCGTCCAACTGCATTCTCTTGTTGTTGTTGACTCTACGCAACTCACAATCACGTGAAATCATTCTAATCTCTTCGTTGCTGTCGTTGATCGATGCATCACTGGGAGATAAGTTTGGCTTCCTCCTGCTTCCTGGTGCTTTGCTTTTTAGTGACCTCGATGTAATGGCCTCCTTGTTTCTTGCAAGGACTTCTCCATAGCGCTTCACTCATCCTTCTCTGTCTTTTCAGCTTTCTTGTCATCTATTTGCTATATTATGTCATCCAGCAAAGTCTCACGCTCCCCATGCACCTCTGAAATTCCAGAAGCAAGACGGTTGCTGTAATATTCTGCCTTTCTGTCAGCCACCAGCTTTTTGAAGCGATCGTTCAAAGATTTCCAAGTAGGTTGCACAGCAGGATTATAATCCTGCTGTGCAACCTACTTGGAAATCTTCGAGCCCGTCCAAGATTATTTTATATATAGATAAAATAGCCTTGGACGGGCTCGACGAAGGGAAAACTTCTGCGACTTTTCGAACAGAGCTTGCGACTTCCCCCATTGCGCCACCTGTTCTCCCGTTGTCAGGGAAGCGCGCAGGAGGACGAGGTCGAATGTCTCGTTGAACCGAATGCGCTTCGCGGATCCCAGCATAGACTGTGCGCGTGGTATGGTCGCATCAACTGGCGCTGTAGAGTTCGGGACCATCACGGGCGCGACGTCTGGAGAGTATGGAGTGGCCAGCGATGAAGTGCTCATTTGAAGGACATAAGGGGTATTTGGGGAGCTTACACTGCCGTTCATGAGCCAAATATGAACGAAAAATCGCGCAAAACATTACAGTGCTTTCAGTGTTCACAGAATTCTGGTTCTCTACGTGAGCAGAGTGGCGGAATAGTAACCATTTGCTCACGACAATTCTGCCTGAATTTTAAGACAGGTGTCTTTACGTTTTGGCGCAATTTCTAGGTTTCGTTACTCTTCGTCATGCAAGATCGGTCCTGATCCGCAGAACACACCATCAGCCGTTCAGATTTTCCTGTCACCTGCGACATGGCGGAGGTTTTAGACGCCAGCAACACTGATGATAGAGAGCTGCGAGGTGTTAGGAAGCGAGGGAAGTATCTACCGGAGGAGGACCTAATCATCGTACGTGAAGTGGCCGCGTTGCGCGCTCATGTCGCTGGTTATGGTAACGTGAAGCAGTCGTTTGAAATTGTTGCTCGCAACGTTAATCAGAACCCGCATATGTCGCAGAAGGTGAATTGGAAAGCCGTACAGGACAGATACAAACGACTGCAGGAGGAATTTGACGTGGAAGATAAGAGAAACAGCAGTCTATCAGGTATCGCGGGAGGGGAGATGGGAGAGCTCTATGAGGCGTTATCTCAAATGCGAGAAGAGAGAGACACTTTTCTTACGGAAAAGAAAGCAGACAGGAATGAGAAGACCAAGCGAGAAGAAGAGAAGGAAATGATGGGTAGACGCGTAGTCGAGATGGCACTTTGTCGAAAATCTAAAAGAAACAGCTCAGACAATGAAGAAGAGGCAACTGACAGTGGGGCGAGCAGCGGTAGAGGGAACGGGGTTCAAGGCAGCGGGAGAAAAAAGCGAAAGAAACTTCAGGCGGGGATAATGGACGTCAATGGAGAGCTGGGTTTGTTCGGTGAGCAGTCGAAACAAGCTGATATGGCCAGAATTCAGCTTGAAGTGGACCAGTTGGCCTTTCAGAAGGAGAAGTATGCGCAAGAGCAAGAAGAGCGCCAGAAGGAACGTGAAGAGCGGCGAAAGGAGCGTGAGGATAGTCAAAAGCTCGAGCTAGAGAAGTTTAAGATCATGTTTGACATTCTGAAGGAGAAGACGGACTGAGGCTCAGTGGGATTTGTACGTCTCATATATAAGTTTTGGAAAGTTTGGATTGAGATTCATTCAGTGTTCGTTCTTTAGTTGTCGCCGAAGTAATCGGTGGGGCTTCCCTGCGGGGCTGCATAACGCCCTTGTGCTCGCCTACTGTTCGCCGGGAAAAGACTTTGTTCTTCACTCCTCAAAAACCTCACCTCTTTCCTGAATGTATTCGTCCAAGCCACATGGTCGCATTCTAAAGTACTCAGAAATCTGGTTCGGGTACATACAATTTCTCATATTGCACATCAGCATAGTCCCAATATATAGAAAACCGACAGGAGATTCGCATAGTTTCATCTTGCGCTTTGTGTCGATGATCGGGAAATACATTTTGACTTCTTTGAAGATCCATTCTACAGTTATTCGCACTCCCGACATCGAGGTGTTGAAAGCCTTCTGGTGCGTGTTTAGAGCACTGCCTTGAAACGGGACCTCCACAAAGACGCGCCAGTTGTATCCTGAATCTCCGTAAATCTTGTACTGCGTACCATTCAAGAGCATAATCTGCCCCATGTTCGACTCTAGACCGCTCGTCGCATAAAGAAGCCAATCATGACGACGACCCTCCGCAGGTCCATACACGTGCAGTATCATCCCATCGGGCGTGTTTCCGGCCTGATACTTTAATGAATGCTTTCTTTATGCCCGTTGTGAACGACAAGTTGCCTTTGGGCATAGCGACACGGACCATTGTACCGTCAGTAAATCCTATACAGTTTTGCATAGCTGCCCCTTTGTCGTTAACGGCTTGGCTGAACTCTTGCGCTCGCTTCTCTATGTACTGTGCGGGAACCGGTCCCTACACCAAATGTCCCTGCGCTTGAACGAAATGCTCCATCCCCTCCCAGAATATTTCAGACATCTGGGAGGGATGCTTTCCGAATAGGCATGCCAGGTCCTCCCAGCGGTCGGGCACTGCCATGCGTCTTAAAAGTATGCATGTTACGAGTATTGGATCCACGCCATATTTGTTACGGGTTGTTTGGCGTTTGGGCGAGGGCCACCCTAGAACTGGTACGAGTTTTTGATTTCGCCAACGCGAAAACGGAAGTTTCGCAAAGCTGAGCGATCACCAAAACGGTTGAACTTAAACCAAAAGTCAGTAGTAGCAATACGATTTGACCTGTCCAACAAAAATTTGACCTGTTGTTGTTCTGCGACGTATCGAGACGCGACAACGATGAACGCGTGCTGTGATACAAATGCGGAAGTTGAGCGGCTGTATGCAAACATGTCGCTTGCCAATTACTGCGAGTGCAGCGCGAAAGAGCGAGGCTCTTCGTTTGCATTCGGTGAGGGAAAAGTCTTTTTCTCCCATAGTTGTCGCTGAAGGGTCGGCTGTATTACTCCCATCCTGATGTACGGCGTTAGCTACCGCGCAAGCATCATGAGCAAAAATCGTGAACAGATTTTTCGGACACAAGTAGATTATATTTGAAAGGATTTTCACAGAATTGTAGGAAAGCGTAAGCTCCCAATTGGGATAGGTAAAGATACCGTTGGAGGAGTACTCACGCAAGTGGCGCGGCTTCGACTTCATTCGATGCCGTGATGGAATACGCAACACGGTTCGGCTAGGAACACAGAAGAGGGGGGGAAAGCAGCGGCGGGAAAGCAGGGTCATCCAGAGCACCCCTCAAATCTGTGTCCTTTTTAGATTCGTTATTTTAATCGAAATAGCAGGATTTAGATAGCACCGGTAACTGTCTGTTGCAACATTGGAGACCTGTGAGGTCTTCATGTACAGCATGTACACTTTGAGCAACCAATACACAGCAATTGGTAGTCGAAAGGGTTCGCATTCCTCAAGGACAGCCCGCTCCCAGATGTGGTCGTCAGAATACCGGGGATTACAGTGTCTGTGCGCGGACGAAAGAGTGCATTGACATCGGTCCTCACCATAGGATGAACTGGGATGCTCTTTGACATGACCGACGGGCGGCGATGGGTCAAGATGGAAGAGTACGGTGAGTGGGACGCGCTCTGGAAGGGAAGGGAATGGGTTGGAGGAGACTGTCGGTTGTGAGTGGAGCAGAAGAAAGGCTATGGGAGTTTGCATAACACCGAGGAATCGGAAGAGTTAGTTGCGGGGGCACGGACGTGGGGAGGGGAAAAAGGATCGTTTAGTGATTTGTGGGTTTACGCATAACGAATTTCTCGAATTAAATATGTGGAATAGAGATACAGCAATGCAGAAATTGTAATGCAGAAACTTGAATTTCAGAATTTTGATACTCGTTTACGCAAATTTCATGCGGGAATAAGAATGAGTATTAGATCCCCGTAGCCTTCGGATCATTGCGAGTACAAGCAGGATGGCCGGCGGTCGTCAACGAGACCACACTATAGGGGCCACTTCTCGTCGTGCGAGACGATGGCGTCATGTGTTTATGCAAGTATGTCTGCGTCGCATGGAGGGCCGTCTGTCTGCGGCGACAAGCACCCACTCAATTGCGACCATTGGCAGTCGCATGATGCGAGAGGAAAGGGAGCGTAGCTTTCACCTTGCGAGGAGAAACAGAATCAGCGTGTCTCAATTCACGTTTA
This sequence comes from Chondrus crispus, assembly GCF_000350225.1. Taxonomy (NCBI): domain Eukaryota; phylum Rhodophyta; class Florideophyceae; order Gigartinales; family Gigartinaceae; genus Chondrus; species Chondrus crispus. The sequence goes on along the minus strand of NW_005179008.1, from coordinate 211,449 downwards.
ACTTTAACCGTTTTAGTGAAAGTGAGGCGCTTCTTCACTTTCGTTTCAAGAAATCGGATGTCATCAAGATGATTACTGCTGTGGCATGGCCTTTTGGTAAGACAGGGACCCATCGCAATCGGTTTTCAGTAACACCGTTACTAGCCACGTGCATTATTCTGCGACGATTAGCATCGCCAGCGAGATGGAGGGATCTGGAAGAATTCTTTGGAAAGCACGCATCCCAGATGTCGGAAATTTTTTGGGAAGGAATGGAGCATCTCCTGGATGCAAGGGAAAATCTAATTAAAGGATCAATGAGTCAAGGCTTTATTGAAATAAGAGCAGCAGGGTACGCTTCTGCAATATACGAAAAGAGTCATGCACTCGACAACTGCGTTGGTTTCATAGACGGGACTGTAATTGGGATCGCGAGACCGAAGGGATATGAGATGCAACGCGTTGCATATAACGGGCATAAGCGAAAACATGCGCTGAAGTTTCAAGCATTAAATAGCCCTGATGGACTGGTTCTACACGTTTATGGTCCTATCGAGGGGCGTCGGCATGAACGGACTATGTACACTCGCAGTGGATTGAATGAACATCTGCCAGAGATACTTGACATAGATGGGGAGCGGTACTGTATCTACGGGGATTCTGGCTATAACAGGCGTTGGTTTATAGAAGTGCCTTATCAAGGCAGCAATCTCACTCCTACACAAGTCGCTTTTAACAAGGCCATGGCTTCTGTCCGCATAACTGTGGAGTGGATATTTAAAGAATTGAAGCTGTACTTTACTAGTGTGGATTGCAAAAGAAAACTGAAAGTCTTCGAATCACCAGTGGGATCGTTGTACCTGGCTGCTATCTTGCTCAGCAACATGCGCAATTGCGTGTACCCAAATCAAGTATCCAAATATTTCGGTTGCCCACCTCCCACATTAGAGCACTATTTGGGGCACAAACAGTAAAATCACTACTTTGATTCATATCTTATCGCTACGGACTGGATTGAGGGGGTCGGGACGGCTTCCTCCTCCGGCGTCAGGTCCAAGCAGGCGTCGGGGACGAGCACGGAGAAGTGCAGGGCCTGGCGCTTCAGGATGGCGCAGTAGGCGGCCGTCATGGCCAGGTCACGCTGCGACGCGGCGGCGCGCGTGGTGTACACGGACAGCATGGCGCACGGCTTCGGCTTCGGCGTCGTCAGCGCCAGGAAGTCGGCCTCGGTCTGCGCCGCAGCGAGCGGCAGGAGGGCGGCGAGGGCGAACGCGAGGGCGGCGGAGGTGGGGCGGATCATGGTGGGTGCGGCGGTGCGGTGATTGTTGGGCGGGGGCGGGGGGCGGGAGGATAGGGGCTGTCTTATAGAGGGCGGGCCGCGCTATGGGTGGCTTGCAGGGTAGCATGGGGCGTTACACGCGTTAGCCAACCGCGGTAGCCACTACTCCGCTACCGCGCCACCACGCGTCCGCCGCGGCACCCAGCCGCTTCCGTTGCCGCCCGCGCTCCACGAGTCCCGCGGTACCCGCGCAGACCCCCCAATGGACAGCGCCTTGCTTCCCTTCACCACCCGCGTAGATCTCTTCCGCGCCGGTGGAAGTTGCCCGCACGCGGACTGACGCAATCCCCCGCTCCCCGGCCCCCGCCCTTCCGACACAGTGTAACACCGCCGCTGCCACCCCGCGTCGTACGGTATAAGCCGGCCGTCCTTCGCCGCCGCGCACCTCCGCTTCCCGTTCCAAAGCTTACCGCCCCTGCCCCGCCTTTCGCTCCCTCCCCAATTCCGGTTAAGCGAATTTCGGTTTCAGATGATGATAAAAGACAGAACCGAAGCGGTGAAGCGCAATATGGCGATTAGGGGATTGGCAGTAAGGGGCTAACAGTGATTCTGTTTGAGATGAAACAGGCATCATGAAACTGAAAGAGAGGTAGACACTCTTGTATTAAATAGGAGAGGCAGAAGAGGGCGAACAGGGTAGCATGCGATACAGATGGAGTGAAAAACGTGTATGAGCAGGCGATAGAGGAGCATAAAACCGTGCAGCTTGATGCCGTTCTTGATTTTCTGTACTAAACAAAGCGGAGCAAAGCTGCGTTTATTTTTTGGCAAAGGCCTCTAACAGAAGCTTAAACTTTTCAAGCTCAAGTTCTTGCTGTTTTAGTCGCTCTTCACGTCATTCGCTTCGTTCTTGCTTACCCTCTTCACGTCTTTCAACACGATCCTGCTCCCGCTCGGCTCGTTCTATTGCACACCGCTCGCCTTCAAAATCCATCCGTTCGCGATCAAGATTCACTCGTGCCATATCCACTTGCCCGAGCTGCGCAGTGAAATGTTCCATATCCTCGTCGCCATGGCCAATATGGCTTTGGCGCAATTTCTTGGCGCTCCCTATAATACTATCTTCATCACTGGCCGACGCGGATGCTGCACGCTTCAAAGATCTTGCTACAAGAGCCTCACCGACGGCGTCCTTTCTACGGTCCAGCTCGACTTTTGCAGTTTTCCTAGCGGTTTTCTCTGTATTCAAGTCATCCCTTGCCTCTCGCATCGCCATCAGTAGTTCATCCATTTCTCCAATCTCGCCGCCAACGCCCGACATTCTTCGGTTTGTGTTGTCGTTGCGATCGAAGTTTTCCTGCATTCTCTTGTAGCGATCTCGGACAGTCTTCCAAGTAACTTTGTGCGCAAGTGGGACTGTCGCGTTGATGTTGTTCGCTGCATCTTGGTATCGCTGGCGTGCTTCACCGAAGGCGGATATATGGGCGTTGGCGGCGGAGACTTCTCGGAGAATTGCGATGTCCTCCTCCGGAGTAAAACGCGAATGTCGACCGGCCTTGCTCGGTTGTGGCTGAGAAGTGGGAGCTTCATCGTTTGCAAGTACCTCGGACATGATAAGTAATGGGGGTTGAGGTGATGGGAGGGGATGAGCAGCACAGGTCAACAAAAAAGTTATCAAGTAAAGCATCACATGCTGCAACTTGTCAGGATTTGGAGGCAGTTTTGAGATACCTGTCCTTGCCATCGCGCACAAATGATGCGCACAGGTGTTCACTAACTTGTCACTTTTCTGCAATGAAACGTACGACTGCATTGCGGAATTCTGTTTTGGTTTACACCTGTAATACGTATTGCAGAATTTTTGAAAAATCGTTGTAGAATTCTGTTAGCGTAAACCCACTATTATTGCTTGGAAGCCTGTTTGGTTGGCTACATCACTGTGTTGTCCGATTTACCACCGGTCTGTTGCGCGCGTTCGTCGTTTTTGGTGCTGCTCCCGGTTTCGAGCTGATGAGCATCTGTTTTTCTGTGTTGATCTAGCCAGCAGGTGGTACATGCAACATATCTCTTCGGTATTCATGACAGCTGTCAAAAACTTGTGACTGAGGGCCATTCCATTCATTGTGATTGGCAATCATGCGATCACGCAATCACGCGATCACGACATTAATTTAACGTCGTTCTGCATCGTTCCTTTGTCTAACGTGTGCTACTTGTAGCTGTAAGCACATTTACACGGCTTTGCATGTGCATGTGTTAACGCACTTCTTGCTTCATTCCATTTCACGTTTGGCACTCTGGAAAAACGAAGGGCAAATTTGTTTCAAAGGAGGTAATGATGGCACGGCAAAGAGAGTAGATCCTGCTTTCTGGCTTCCCACATGTGCAACCCTGGGTTGCACAAGCAGCGCGTTGATTATCATTTCGAAATGTACGAATATTTGAATGGTGTAGTATAACACCCCCCAACGGAGAGGGGTGTATACTTAGCTCGACGTAGACCCCGTACGAGGGGTGAGAAGACAGGGAGAACACACAGCTAACGGGACAGGGAAGCGGGCCCTGGTAGCGTGGTAGAGCGGGACGGTCGGGGACGAGCGTACGCGCGGGCCGATCTACGCCTCGACGCCCCGGAGCAGCGCTGGGTAACGTACCAGCGCTGACGGGCGGAGGCGGATCGAGGCTCGCTCGCGTACGCGGCTGTCCCCTACCCGCTTTGTCCCGGTTAGCGCGCGCGAAGGCGGATCGCGCTCGTTAGTTAAGCTGGAAGACGAACCTAGGCGGTAGGTCGTGGACAAGTCCGTGCTTGTCCACCTACCCCGCCGCCGGTCGCGCTCGTATTTAATGTATACAATGCGTCTATCATAATACTACAGTACCGGTATGCTGTAGTAACTTACTGTAGCGCGGGTCGTCCCGCGCTGTAATGCTGTCAGCCGTCGGGGCTGACAGCACACGTGTGGGACGCGTACTGTGCGCGCGGTGGTACGCGCCTCCTACACGTGTACGCGTGTGGTCCCGCGTCCTCCGTACACGTGGGGGTACACGTGTGCGCGCGTGTGGTTCGTATTGATCTGATCTAAATCTAATCGCGAACCGCCGTTATGCCACACGGCCCCCTCCTCAAGAGTGAACGTCCGCGTTCACCCTTGAGGAGTGAGAGAACCATGTCCGACCCGGTCGCTTCCCGAGCCTTGGTCCTGTTCCCCCGCTATACGGCGTATTCCCCCGCGTTGATCCCCGATCGCCCCTCCCCTGTCTGCGTCTCGGTCCTCATCCGCGCACCCCTTTCCTTCGCCTACATCGGCTTCTTCCCGCACATCGGTGCGGACGTAGTTCACCTTCCTCGCCCGTACGCGGGCTTCCACGTGTTCCTCATGTCTCCTCCTCCCGCGGGTCATCCCGCTGTCGACTCCCCGCTGTCCCCTTCATGTGGGGGTTCCTCCGTGGCACCCCTCGCACTTCCGCCGCTCCCTGGGGCGTCCGGGCCCCCGTGTACAGTACCCGTCCCGGTCTCTACCGGGGTCTCTGTTACGCTTCCCCTTCGCGTAGAGGGGTTCTTTCCTTCCGCGGCGCCCGCGTTGCCGCCTTTCCAAAAGTCGCGCGGACCTTCCGGGTCCGCGTCATCGGTTGAATTCCGTCCGGCCTCTTCGATGGGCGCGGTACAGAAGGAAGGAGAAGACGCCCGAGCGGTCCCCGACGGGTCCGCTTCCGTGGGGTCACCCGATGCAGAGCGCGCTAACGCGGCTTACAAGCCGCGCAGTGGGTCTTATGGGGCGTGGGGGAGCTGCCGACAGCCCGGCGCCCTGCCCCAGAAGTGTCGGAGCATGCTCGACGCCAGCGCGGAGTTGGCCGACGACACCACGCAGTGGTTTGGTGCTCCTCTGGAGCGCTCGATGTCGTTACCGGTTGAGCGACTGCGGTTCCCGTGGCGTCGGCACGCCCGATCGGGGATCACGCTTGCCGAACTACTGTCCCGCGACTCCTTGCGTCCCGACCTCATGCGTGTCCGACGCATCTACGAGGCGGGTCGTGTGGACGAGGCCGGCCTCGTCCTCGAGAGGTTGACGAGTGAAGGCGGGGGAGTTCCGTATCAACTCCCCGACGCGATCCCCGGGGACAGGTCCTTCGCGTACAGCCTCGGTGAAGTTTCGTATGTAGACCGTATGGCTGAACACTTGTTCGGTCGTCTCCCTGACGGCCCGCGGCGTTTCGTGTTCTCGGAAGTGAAGGAGCTATTCGTTAGCCCTCGACCGTACGCGTATTCAAAGACCCGCGTGGCCTTGCAAAAGTCCGCTAGCTCACTTATGCGGCTCCACGCCATTGCGGTGTCGCCCCACGATTGGGCGACATACCGCCATCGCGAGGAAGAGGACGGTCGCGTTTTTAGATCGGCGTCCTTTGAGCACGGCATCACTGCAAGGGATTTCCCCGATCTGCCGGAGACGCTGCGGGGGTCCCTTCCATCCTTCAGGGTCCACCCGCACCTTCCCTATGCCTTAAAGCATTTCGGGTTTGCGTGCTCCGACCCACGGCACCCGGCCTACGCTGAATTAATGCACAACGTCGAGTGTGAGTGGGCATGGGCCCTAGGGAGCGCGTTTATGACCGCGGTTCATGTCAATCGTCGCGTGTTTGTCCAACCCATCGGGGTCCTCGCGTTTCTTGGGAGGGTCGCCGTCAACCTCCCCGACGTGCCCCTACATCCTTTAGAGACGCACTCCAAACACGCGACGTGGAGCTTCGCGTCCGTACTTTCACTCATGCATCGCGCGTGCCAGGTGCCGGAGCGTACGCGGCGCCCGTGGACCGATTACACCACGGGCGAGCAAAGTTCCTTTCTACTGTACGACGCGCGGTCCGACTCCTTCGTAGCGAAGCCGGCCTCTCCCCAGTCCTCGCCGACCGTCGCGGGGAGAGTGGCCGGTGTGGGCTCCGCCCGTCGCGAGGCTCAGCGGAAGCGGTACCGAGAGGTGGACCCCGACACCTCGGCTTTCGTGCCGTCGCGCTTCACCCACTTACAGTCACCCAATACGTCCGGGGTATTTCGTCAATTCGCGTCGGAGATTCCGCCCGTACCTCCTTTGAACTTGGCACGGCAAGGACCTTTGCCCTCTTCCGCGACGCCGCAGCTCATATTGTCGCCGGGGGATATCTCGGCGATTCCCGAATTGACTCGCGCCCTCGGTACAGCGTCCCATCGCGTTTGGAAGGTCGGTGGGCTGCTAAGCACCCTCGCGAGCTGGTACCTTACGCGCAGCGCCGAAGCGAATCGTATCGATGCAGAGCGTGAAGCCCATGCCGCGGACCTTCACCGCGTTCGGGAGGCCTTGGACGATTTCCCAGTGTGCTGGAAAGACAGTCCGAGGCCTTCGACCGGGCGATGGCGGATCGTGACCGATACCGCCGCGAGCGAGACGAACTCCGTGCCGCCGCACAGCGAGGAGTCGCGCTTGCCCGCCACTCTGGCGCGTCCGCGTCGCGTCCCATAATGCCGGAACCTTACGCCGGACAAGCATACCATTACGTTCACGCCGGGGAGGGTGGCCCTCATGGCGCGTCGGCCCGCGCTTGGCCACGGCACAGTGAGGTCACCATGCCCTCGTTGGAGGAGCTAAGGACAGAGGTGCCCCAGCACCCGAGCTACTGTCCTCAGCCCTCCCGCGTCTCCGATCCGGCGGGGGCGGCTGATGGCCCGAGCCAATATGCGTGACGTCCCCGCACGTCCTGTAGACCTCGGAATTGACGATTCGATCCCCGCGTTCGCGTAAAATCAGTACACCCCCTTTCTTCGCACCTTTCGTGGACTCCTTCTCCGCGTTGACGTCGGCACGGGAGGCCCCGCGTCCTTCGAACCTTCCTATCTCGGCACGGCGAGACGCGGCGTTCTTGTGGCGGCCCGTCTCGCCCCACCCGCGCGGTGCCGTCTCTTCCTCGTGGCATGGCCGTCGGCCCTCCCTCGCGTGACGCAGAACCCGTGGTCGCGATCGGGGTTTGTCCCTTCCCCATCGGGAGGGACACGCGGAGCCTCGTATCCGCGTCGACCGCAGATATCGAGCTTCGAGGTTCCGTCCGCTTCGCGTTGGTCTTGATAGCGGCGGTTGATCGTCCCTCGAGGACATCTTACCTGTCCCCCTCTTTTTTCGCGGGTCTCGTACGACCTTGATACCCCGCGCGTGGGGGGATGGCGGTGGCCGGCGCGTGTTGCGAAGCCTTACCCCGTCGTCCAGCTCGTGTCGCTAGCACGGCGACCCTTCCTTCCTCGTGTCGTGTCCTTTCGTACACCCCATCCGAGGGGGTGGTAAGGGGGGGTCGCATCGACGCCTGAGTTCTTCCTCTCGTACTGCGCTCTCCGCGGTCACGACTGCGGGTCATCCCTTCCCCGTCGAGAGGGATTCGAGGAGCCTTCCCCTTATTTCGCCCCGTGTCGCGCGCTCGAGGGCACTAGCGTATCAGAGCGCGAAAAGGCCAGTGCCTCGGGTGGCTGGTCGCCGGCCACAGTAGTTTTCTTCGGCTCGCCTGACGTAGGACGAGCCGCGTGACTGTAGATGCGTGCGGTGGTGGTGCGGCGAGCCGTTGAATCTGCGTCGTAGCCCGCCCCGGGCGGCCCGAACGTGAGCGCACCGGCATGTAGGCATGGGGGAAAGGTCGGGGACCCCGCCCCTATCCCTCCTCCGTGCGGTGTGGTTCTTACCCCACCGAAGGGCGGTGCGTTCCGCACGCTGATCTCCGCTGTGAAATTGCGTGTCGCCCCTGACGACACTTGTCCTGTCGGTCGTATGCGCACGTGCGCACGCGCGCACGTGCGCCTCACCCTACTGTACGCCCTCCCTTTTTTTTGATTATTTCCGGAGGTGGCGGCGGCTTGGCATACAGTGTCATTCGGACCGCATTTTTCACCTATTTTTGCAAAAATAAACGGACCATGGTCCGTTCCCCAAATTATTTTGGGTACGTGGTAATGCGTGGACCTGGGATTCGGGCGGCGCGCGCGGCTTTTTAGTTTTTGGAGGCCCCCCCCTTTTCCCATCGGTACCTCTTCGGTCGTGCGCGGTCGCGGGATCGTGAGTCTCCCTACGAGTGGAGCTCGTCGCCACCGTTCGCGTCATTTCCTGGCTAGGAGGGTTACGTCGCCCTCCTACTTCTCGTTGGCAACTACGCGACACGCTTCGTTACCAGCGGTTCGAGCCGCTTGGTATTTGTGTGTCGCGCAGTGAGCTTGGACTGTCCATACGTATTGGCGTCGCTCTTGTTTTCCGATTCGAGCACTCGATCGGTGAGTGTTATCGTGACGCTCTCGCGTATCTTGGGAGATCGTATGCTCCCCTCCTGTACTTGATGTTCCAGGGCTTGCCATTTTCGTCGTACAGTCCGTACTGTCTTCGCTTTTCGCGCTTTGTTGACGACGTCGGTCGTGTTCGATGAGCTTGACGGTCAATACGTTTTGGCTTCTCGCGCTTTCGTTGGCCGCCCCGGTTGGGTACGTTTGTCCGTTCGTACGCGTCATCTGTTCCTAACCGCGACGTGTTAATTACGCGGTGACGAAGCGGTTGGGGGCCCCCTCCTCAAGAGTGAACGACCGCGTTCACTTCGGAGGTGAGTTCCCTGCCTGTACACGTTCCCAGTCGTTTCGCGTATCGTGACACTAGCTCCTCGGGAACATATGTTCGTGCAGTCCAAGTGGGCTCGTCGTAGTCAGCCCACTTGATGAGGAACTCCGTAGTTCCGTCCTCTACCACGCGATGCTTGAGCAGACGCTCGACCGCGTACTGCGTGCCCTCGGTGACCTTGTCGGCAAGGTCACCTGGGGTTGTTGCACTTGCTCGTGGCGCGTCCGTTGGAGGGGGCGCGTACACGCAGCGGTCCGCCGAGACGCGCTCCGTCACCCCATCACGGTCGATCGTGATTGTTCGTTTGTCGTTGGCCAGTACGCGGTATGGTCCAACGGCAGGTGACGCGAGCTTGTTCGACGTCTTCGCCCCATCGGTGGGGTTGAGATACACGTAGTCCCCCGGTTTGAGTCGCGTGTTAATTCTTCGTACGCGTTTATCGAAGTCGCGTTTGTAGCGGGCTTGCGTACGATGCAAGCTTTCGTAAGCTTTTTGGATCGTCTCGTCCAAAGTCTTGAGAAACTCTGCGCGTTGAGTTTTCCTGTCCGGAGGGGGCGCGTCCCCGTCGGCTCTTCGAAGGGAGAACTCCGGCGGGGGTCTGCTGAGCACGAGCTCAAAGGGTGTCGTACGCGTGGTTCGGTGTACGTGGGAATTGTACGCGTACGTAAGCGGTCCCACGTACACGTCCCAATCATCCTGATGCTCGTTGACGTAGTTCCGAAGCATCGACGCAATAGTCCGGTTGTAACGTTCAACCTGTCCATTCGTCTGGGGATGATACGCGGACGTATATAAGTTAGTTATCCCCAGTACGCGACACACGCTGTGGAAGAACTTCGCGTTAAATTGAGGACCGTTGTCCGACAACAGCGAACGCGGAACGCCGTATTTGAAGACCCACGCGTCACAGAATGCTGTCGCGACAGTGTACGCGGTCACTGTTCGAAGCGAGACAACTTGTGTTAACTTAGTGAAACGGTCTGTGATAACTAGGAGGAAACGTTTCCCTGCCTTCGTCTTCGGGAGCGGACCCAAGATGTCGATCGCGAGGCTCCCGAGTGGCCGCTTGGCGGGGAACAACTTCAAACGGTTGAGGTGTTTCCGCAACTTGACCCGGTTCATCGCGCAAGTCCGACACCCTCGCACCGTGGCAGCGACATCTGCAGCGAGATGGGGCCAGTAGTACTCGCGTCGAAGGGCAAAGTACATTCAATTCTGGCCCGGGTGTCCCGCGATGGCCGGGTTGTGGCACAGGCGGAGGAGCCTGGCGCGGAGCGTCCGAGGTACCACCACCTGGACGATATCAGGATCAAAGGGGTGTCTCCGTTTGAGCACCCCTTGGTGGTCCTCGAAGAACGCGGAGTCCCGGGACTCTGACTGTCGTGCCAAGACGGTTTGGCAGAAGTCATCCACGCGTTGCTCCTCGGCTATCTCCTCTATCGTAAGAGGGGCCGGGAGGTCGTCCTGCGGTGGCGCGACCGGCGAGTCGGGCGCGCCGGCTTCGGGGTCTTCGGCGCGCTCGATGTCGGCGGCGTCGAACTCGTCGTTCTCCTCCCAAAACGGAGTGGGTCCTTGGAGAGCGGGGGATTCGTCGTCTCCTCGCGGTTCGTCGCGCGTTCGTACGCGCGACCTCGTCCTTGACCCGGCTTGGTTCCGTGTCGTCACGAAGACATGGACGGCCTGATGGTCACAGCTCGCGGTACAAACGTGGTCCGCGAGCTCGTTCGATACGTCTCGAACGGTCGTACCCCCGTCCAAAGTGGGGATGTCGTCATCCACCTCGACGGTGGGTCGAGGGTCATCGGCGACCCGAGGCGACACGAGGCGTGACAGGGCATCGGGCACCTGATGCACGCGCCCGGGGCGGTACTGAATGGTGAAGTCGTATTCAGCCAGACGTAGCCGCCACCGAGTGAGTCTTCCGGAACTCTCGGTGAGGGACATGAGCCATCGGAGGGCGTCATGGTCCGTTCGAACGGTGAACTTCGTTCCTTCTACGTACGGCCGTAGTGTGCGGACGGCCCACACTACGGCGAAGCACTCGCGTTCCGTGGCGCTGTAGTTGCGCTCGCTGTCGTTCAGCGAGTAGGACCAATAGCCTACGGGGCGCCAATCGTTTGGCTGGTCGTGCTCCTGGAGCAGCGTGCAGCCAAGCTGGTAGGCACTCGCGTCCGTGTCGATCATGTACGGACGGCCGTACCGCGGTAGCGCGAGGATCGGCGGAGCGATCATACACCTCTTGAGGTTCTCGAACGCGTTCAGTTGGGCCTCCGTGGGGTTGTAGAAGTCAGGATCCGCATCCTTGCGCGTCATGTCGGTCAGAGGACGCGCTATCTTCGCGAACCCCTTAACGAATCGGCGGTATACGTTGCACGCCCCGAGGAACGAGCGCACTTGCGTAAGTGTCCTCGGGAACGTGAAAGTCTTGAAGGCATCGGCCGCCGTGTCCGCCACGCTTAACGTACCTGGGGAAATGACGTGCCCCAGGTAGTGTACCTTCGGCTGAAAGAAGCTACACTTCTTGAGCTTGAGGGAGATTCCGGCACTCCCAAGAAAGCTCAAGACAGTGTTGAGATGCTTCGCATGTTCCGCGTGCGTACGCGAGAACACTATAACGTCATCGAGATAGACGAGGCATATTTGCCAGCGAACGCGTGAGAGAATAATATCCAGGGCGCGTTGGAAGGTGGCCGGTGCCCCTTTTAGTCCGAACGGCATTCGCAGGTGGCGGAACGTGCCCATGTGCGTCGTAAAGGTTGTCTTATCCCGGTCCTCCGGAGCGACCGGGATCTGCCAATAACCGGAATTGCAGTCCAACGTCGTAAAGACGGCTGCATCTCCTAACGAGTCGATGCAGGCGTCCATACGCGGCAGCGGATACGAATCCGCTGCAGTCTTCGCGTTGAGACGCCGATAGTCTACGCAGAACCGAAGAGAGCCGTCTTTCTTCGGTACGAGCACCACCGGAGAAGCCCACTCGGTGCTCGCCAGTTCGATAACCCCTGCGTTCAACATCTTGTTGACCTCCTTCGCGACCATTTCGCGCATCGCGGGCCCCTTACGGTAGGGCATCGAGCGTATCGGCTTCGTACCTGGTTCGAGGGGAATGCGGTGCTCCGTTGCTCGGATAGTTCCGAGCGCACCGCTCTACAGACTCGAGTGCCTACGGAGCATCTCGAGTACGTGGCCACGGAGCTTGTCATCCTCGATGTATGACAAGTCAACCTCTTTTTCCCAATCCATCGGTGGATTTTCGGGATCCTTATTCTGTGGGGGTACAGTACCCCCAGCCGTCGGGTGGTATAAAGGTGACCGTTCGTCCGTGTCAACCCCTCCGTCACCCGCGGTGGTCTGGTCGCTGGAGTTGGATCGGCCAACTCCCACCCTTCCGACTTGATCGGTCAAGTCGGTCAGGTGTAGCGCGTGCGCAATCCCCTCCGCGACCCTCTGTTCGGGCGTGAGGATCGCGAGGGGGTTGCGCTTCGCGTATCCCACGACGGTGTGCTTCGGAAGCCGCCTCTCCCGTCGCGAGAAGTTCGCAACGATGACATCGAAGGTCTGATTCGGCAGAACCTCTGCGACGCCATTCGTCAACCTCACTCCATGTCGGTGTTGGAGTGAGGGCTTGGGCTCCAAGAACACGAGGCCCCTCCCCGCGGTGGTCACACGCACTCGGGCTTGCGACATCGCGGGGATGGTAACCCAGCGTGCGATTCGGATCGCCTGCGGGGCCTCCTCGCGTACATCCGGCCGGCTCGTCTGGCGTCCGCGTCGCCTAGTAGGGGAAGCCGGCTCCCCCTTCCCGTCGACGATGGCTACGGAGCCACCGTGGCGAAGTTCGAGCTTCTGGCCATCGATATCTATGCTGCGTACGTGGGCATCGATGAACGCGGTCCCAAGTAGGACGGGAACAGCGAGCTGTTCGGCCACTACGAAAGGCATGCGGAACGTCGTGTTCCGCAACCTGACAACGAGATGGACGACGGCCGTAAGTCGGAGCGGGTTACTGTTCGCGCCAGCCAGTCGGGGTAATGGCGCGTCCCGTATCACGTAGCGGGTCCAGTCCGGAGGAAGGTCGGCCTTCCTCACCAAGTTGTACCCCGAACACGTATCGACGGCGATCGTGTGGGGCTTGAACGCGTTGCCTCCGGTGGCCACGGAGCCCAAGACGTTATATATTTTTGACGTCATGAGGCACACGAGGCCATCGACTATCTTAGGCGCGACCTTATCGGTGAGGTCGTTCCGTCGGGGCTTTCGCTTTCGGTGTTGACCCCTCTTGCGCTTCCTTCTACGCGTTTCTTGGGGCGTCCGCGGCTCGGTGACGCCCCCTCGAGTGCTCGGGTCCATACGCGGAGGACCGTTCGTCGGTGGGCCTTGGCTCACGGAAGCTAGGAGATCGACGGGCTCCTTTCGGTCCTCATTACTTCCCTCGTGTTCGCTCAGCATCACCGGGGTTGACGGTGTCCCGGCGGTGCTCTCCTCCAGCGTCGGGATTACGGAGGCCTCGACGCTCCCGTTCTCCTGCATTGGCGCCGCAGGAGTTCCCGTGCTCGCTCCAGCACACGGGGGATGTATTATCGGACAATACCCCCCGTGTCCTTGGCCAGCACGCGGGGTCCGGTCTAGTTCGTAGGGATAAGACGGCTCACGCGACCGCGTGTACGTAACCGTCTTTACCCTTTTTTCGAACTACCGATGCTATCTGAGCTACGTTCCTGGCCATCGGTGGCCAGGTCTTCTTCGGGTCCTTGGCCGTGTGGGTCGGGACGATTCCCCCACCGCGGCCGCGCGACGTCAGTGAAGTATTCGGGTACTTCCTGACCTTGGCCTGTGACGTCCGGTCGTCGCAGGATATGGGGGACGAGGCGAGTCGGGTCTCCTTCGCGCCCCTCCGTGGGTAGAGGATACGGGTCCTCTACCCAATCCTGCAGGTACATGATCGCGTTTTGTACCTGTTGGGGTAACGGAGAACGGTCTCGGTCCCCTCTCCCCCCTTGACGGGGATACCTTGTGTCCGACGGGCGGTAATCCGGTCGATCACGACGATCGAGTTCGTTACGACGATACCCGCCTCCGCGTGGGGCGAAGCGTGTGCCCCCACCCGAACGATTCGGGAAACCTTGACGCGGGGGGGCGGCCCTCGCCAACCGACTGCCGGAGGAGATTACGCGCGCCGGGGCGCATCTCCATCTGGTAGCGGTAGTTCCTGTACGCCGTGAACATTCGTTGTTCCGGCGACAGGAACGGGCACGCGTACATGGCGTGTCCGTACGTACGGCATAGCCAGCACACGTACGCGCTGCCATCCGTTGAGGCGAAGGTCGCTGCGTGCCGCGCCTCCTCATCGGTGAGGAGGGGTACGCGAGGGGCTTCAGCTCCTGCATCTCGACTCGAGATGTCGAGCTCTGCGACCCGGGGATCCGTACCCCTTGCCACTCTTGGAGTGGCCGCGAAGGCGGTCGCGTAACTGGATGTCGTTCCGGTCGACATCGGTGAGGGGGGTCGTCCCCCCACGGGTCCTCCTCCTTGCGTAATGAGGACAGGGTCGGCCTGCCACTCATCCTCCCCGATGTGGAGGGTCGTAGCGGGCGAACTTGTGGCGGCGGACTTCGTAGTCCTGCCAGCCCTCCCTGCCGGTTTCGTATCCGGCAGGGGTAAACCGCGCCGAGCGCGGTACGTCGTGCCTTCCGCCGTGGCGATACGGCGGATGGTTGGAAGATCGGTCTTCTGGCGGCTCGGCAGCCGCTGTACGGTTTCGGAAACTGCGGCGCGGGTCGCCGGTGCCAGTCCCCGCACGAAGTAGTGCGCGAGGGACTGTTCGGAGAACACCGCCGTGCACCGGAACGCGGCAGTTTCGAGCCGGTCCGCGAACGTGCTCTCCGTTTCATGAGATTGCTGTCGCGCCATCGCGACAGCGTCGTACGCTTCACCTATCACGTCGTCGGTTAGGTAGCGTTTCAGGAACTGGTTCACGAGCCCCGGCCAGCTCACGTCGTCGTGTAGCTGGCCGGCGCGGAGGCCACGCATTGTATAACTCGTATACAGGCGCTCCGCGTCGCGCTCTAGGAAGTGCGCGAGGACTCGTACCGCAACACCTTCGGTAAGGTGTTGCGAGTTGAAGGTTATTCAGACATCCTTCAAGAACGGTAGGAGCTGGATCGGTTCCGAACCGTCAAAGCTCCTCATCGTAGGTCGGATCCCACGGCAGCGTTGAACGTACTTCGCGATCCGTCCCGCGTCACCCGAGGTAACGAGCCTCGAGGTGTTATCCAGCCGGTACATACGATAGTCAGCGACGGCGCTGAACTCTTGGATCATCGTATGTACCGGCTCGAGTCCGGGTTCGGCGGGACCCAGCGTGCCGAAGGGGGTTACGGGTAGCGTACGGACGTCTACCGGACCTGGATGCTCGGCGCAGTTCGCCGGCGGGTAGCCGCCCCAGCGGGGATCGACAGAGTACGTCGGTACTCCGGATCCGCGGGCGGCTCCTCCACGGTCAGGGTCGTCGCGATACGATACGCGTTCCATCTGCCGCCTACTTCCGGGGATAGGCGGCAATGCTTGGGTCTCAGACGCGTAATTCGCGCCTGTCGGAAGGCGGTTGCCTTCCGCGGTTCGGCTGGTGTCGGCACCAGCCGGTCCCCAACGGTCCGGAGCGACGGCGCTCGGAGGTACGGTACCACCGGGCCCTCTCGTGGGGGCACCGGGCAGCCTTGCAGCCATGGTCCGTTCCATGTCACGAGCACGCCGACGCGTGGCGTTGAGCTCGGCGGAGAGGTGCGCGAACGCACCCAACTGTTCCGCGGACGGGGAGGATCGGTCCTCAGGTCGTCTTGTAGGGGTCGGCCACTCGGGACGACCTTGCCCGGATGGTCCGGGCGATACGAGACGTGAGTCTTCGACGAGCACTATCCGCGAGTGTAACTCGTCGATAAGTGCTCGGAGATTCTCTAAGGACTGCGTCACTCTATCGAACCTCCCTTCACGCAGGGAGCGGAGCTCGGCCATACATCGAGTGTATACATGGTCCGATACATCGATCCGAAGGGAAGTACGGACTTCCTCGATGTATTCGGCTATGCGTTCGAACATCGCCGCCGCTCTTTCCTCGGAGGATCCGAGCGACGGTTCGCGGTCACGAGGACCTGCGTCGCCGTCGCCCGACGGGGCGGATGGGGATCGCACAGCGTCGGGACTCGGATCCGCCGCTTCGGAGTGCATCGAGGGCTCGTACTCCTGGCTCATCTCAACGCGTTCGGACGCGGAGGGCCTAAGAGGTCTTCTCGGAGAACGTACTCCGGGGCCTTCCAGGTCGGGAGACCACTGTAGTATAACACCCCCCAACGGAGAGGGGTGTATACTTAGCTCGACGTAGACCCCGTACGAGGGGTGAGAAGACAGGGAGAACACACAGCTAACGGGACAGGGAAGCGGGCCCTGGTAGCGTGGTAGAGCGGGACGGTCGGGGACGAGCGTACGCGCGGGCCGATCTACGCCTCGACGCCCCGGAGCAGCGCTGGGTAACGTACCAGCGCTGACGGGCGGAGGCGGATCGAGGCTCGCTCGCGTACGCGGCTGTCCCCTACCCGCTTTGTCCCGGTTAGCGCGCGCGAAGGCGGATCGCGCTCGTTAGTTAAGCTGGAAGACGAACCTAGGCGGTAGGTCGTGGACAAGTCCGTGCTTGTCCACCTACCCCGCCGCCGGTCGCGCTCGTATTTAATGTATACAATGCGTCTATCATAATACTACAGTACCGGTATGCTGTAGTAACTTACTGTAGCGCGGGTCGTCCCGCGCTGTAATGCTGTCAGCCGTCGGGGCTGACAGCACACGTGTGGGACGCGTACTGTGCGCGCGGTGGTACGCGCCTCCTACACGTGTACGCGTGTGGTCCCGCGTCCTCCGTACACGTGGGGGTACACGTGTGCGCGCGTGTGGTTCGTATTGATCTGATCTAAATCTAATCGCGAACCGCCGTTATGC
The DNA here is from genome assembly GCF_000350225.1 of Chondrus crispus. Taxonomy (NCBI): domain Eukaryota; phylum Rhodophyta; class Florideophyceae; order Gigartinales; family Gigartinaceae; genus Chondrus; species Chondrus crispus. The sequence goes on along the minus strand of NW_005179008.1, from coordinate 194,595 downwards.
CACAAATGGGGTTTAAATCTTTTAGAATTGCAAGGAGCATCACAGGAAGTTGGAGCACAAGATTAATTTTAAGTCGATTGTTTATTTCTTTAATGAGCATGGCCATTTTTTAGGAAACGTAATATAAACAACCAACCACAAGGGAGCAGGCACTATTTACTGACGTGATTGCGTGATTGCGTGATTGCCAATCACGATGAATGGAATGGCCCTGATATCGATTTTTATCGATTTTGCGCGTGCAAAAGCTCGCTATTATCCCTTTTTAAGTAAGGGAAAATCATGCTTATTTTTGAAATAAGACAAGAAGTGAGCCTGAGTGCTGCTTAATTACCCCGACAAAAATGTTAGAATTCCAGCTTGTTTCGAAACAGTGGAACAAATAAGACTGGGCTCCATCAAGCTCTGACTAAAAGCTTAGCTTATTTTCCATCACCTTCCGTCAGCACCCTTCCCAGACATTGTTCCCAACTTCCCCCTCACACGTCCAGCCCCCCCTTCTCCTCCCGCCTCAGCCGCTCCGCCTTCCGCTCCACGCCGCCCAAAAACCTCTTCACCACAACTTCCCTCTCCCTCCACCTCTCCAACCTACCGAACTTCTGCCACGCGAGCTCCGCCGGCCTTTTTGCGACGACCGCCGTCGCCCTTTCCGCCGCGGCGGCCACCCTCTCCATGCCCTCACGCATCTCCTCGACGCTCTCGCCCCCCTGGTTCCCGGCCTTGGAGAACCTTGGCGCGGCCGCCAGAAACCGCCGCACATAACCCACGTACCCGCGCACGGACCGCCCATCCACGCTTCGTCCCACCCGCGTCTCCAGCCACCGGTATTCGCACACCACCGCGAACAACTCGCGCGTCCGCCCGGCTAGCGCTAGGTGCCGCGCCAGCTCGCGCCCGCGGTTGCTCCCGTCCGCGCACTCCGCGTCCGGCGCCGGCGCCGGCGCCGCCCACCACGCCCGCTTCTCGCTGCGCCCCGCGCCCGCCCCAAGCCGCGCGTGGTACCCGTCCATCACGCGCGCGTGCGCCGCCGGCAGGAAGCCCCCCGCACCGCTGTGCGGCCGTGGCCGCCGCGGACCGGACTTGTGCGCCCAGCCGGAAGCCGCCGTCGCGCCGCTCCAGCAGCCCCATCCGGTCCAACGTCTCCCCGATCCGCGCGCTCGCCTCCGTCGCCACACCGCACAGGCACCCCAGCGCGACGGCCGGCACAGCTGCGGCGGCCGGCACAGGTGCTGCGGCCGGCACAGACGCCAGCGTCGCGAGCAGGCCGTCCACGCCGAGCACCTCCTCGCACACCGCTCCGTACGGTCCCTCCTCCTCTTCAGACTCATCCTCACAATCGTCCTCCACCCCTCGACGAAATCCTGACAGAGCAACCCCTTGACAAATCAGGGTTTCTGTCTGAACACTGGTTTGGCTCATTTGCTTCAGGAGCAAAACGGGAAGGAGGAAGTTTTTTTGTCTGCCATGATGTTGGGAAAGCTAGAGATCGTGGTGTGAGGTTTGCTCATGTTCCTAGACGTTAGTCTAGGTGTAAGCAAGAAAAAAGGGGACTCGTTATTACACGTGTTCACTTTTTTTCTGTAAAGCACACGTGTTCACTTCTCCTTATGAGGGGAACGGGGTGGTGCTGAACTTTTCTTCTGTAAAGTAGTAAAGTACACGTGTTCCTAGACGTTAGTTCCTAGACGTTAGTCTAGGTGTAAGCAAAAAAAGGGGACTCGTTATTACACGTGTTCACTTTTTTTCTGTAAAGTACACGTGTTCGCTTCTCCTTATGAGGGGAACGGGGTGTGAGGGGAACGGGGTGGTGCTGATTTTTTTTCTGTAATAAACTTTTCTTTTCTGTTTCTTTTTTTCTCACTTCTCTTTGTGAGGGGAACGGGGTGGTGCTGTTTGCACGGCTGTTCGCAGAGGTGTACCCTTAGATACTGTTCAGGTCATCAGTTGAACCGAAGTCTTGGCGCCAACCCGCCTGAAAGGTTTATACTGTACAGTCACACCCCAATACCGTAATGTATTCAATATTTTCAGGAATTGCAATAGAAGCCTTTCTTTTTGTTTCCTTTTTCTTTCCGCGGAAACGTCTAGGACTCGCGATGGGTGCATCGCAAAGAATTCCCAACTTTGCGTCTCCCTGGCCACGTGTACACATAATAGCATTTTACCGTTATTTCAAATCTACAGAAGCCATGGATTTGAGGGCTTGTCTCATAAGGGGAAAATCCTTAATTAAAAAGGGCTATTGTGTTGTGTTTTTTAGTATCTTCTTTGTCCAGCGTAGCAAACACTTTGCTCTGCTCAGGAACTAGCTCTTGTAATTTTATTAATTAATTGAGGTTGAGATCTACTGTACTCTTTACAGTGTGTATGAGACAACTCCATGATGAGGACAAATTTGTGTGCCGCGGTTGTGAGGTCAAACAAACGTTTTGGCGGGAAAACTCATGCGCGATCCCAAAGTGGGCATGCCCCTAGTGGGCAGCATTTTGCCTCCCTTGCGCTCCGCAACTTCTACATCCACCTCGAATCTTGCATATCCCTACCTCAGGCACACTTCGGGGCATCGACAATTAGATGCAGTGAGCTTTACGCCTTTTCAACGGCAAGTCATCCGTCCAGGCAACCCATAGCACGGACAATGTCAGAACCCGTTGACAACCAAGATGTTGGATGGCACAGGGAGCCTTGTATTGTGGGAATTGATGAAGCTGGACGAGGGCCTGTATTGGGTCCAATGATTTACACAGCTGCATATTGCGCAAAGAGCAAGGTCCCAGAGCTGAACGCCCTGGGGGCCGATGATTCGAAACAACTTACAGAAGAGCAACGAGACAAACTACGCAAAAAAATTGATTCCGCACCATTTTTATCTTCCGTCACTACCGTGCTCTCGGCTCAAGAGCTCAGCGAAAAAATGCTGCGCAGGGCAAAGTACAATCTGAATCTTATTTCCCACGATACGGCTCTTCAACTTGTTGAAAACATTCTAGCTCAAGGAGTAAACGTCACAGAAGTGTTTGTTGATACTGTTGGTGACCCGAGTCGGTATGCTGCAAAGTTTAAAGATCGATTTCCAGCATTGGAAAAAGTTGTTGTTGCCAAAAAAGCTGACTCTACATATCGTATAGTTGGGGCAGCCAGTATCGTTGCCAAAACCACTAGAGATCACCACATTCGCGAGTGGATATTTCCAGAACAGGAAAGGAGTGCCCATTTTGCAGCTACGGACCCAAACCTGTCTGTGGCGCTCTTGGGACCCACAGGAAGTGGCTATCCCAGTGATCCGACAACGAAGGCATGGATGGCAAGCAACTGCGATTTCATTTTTGGATTTCCATCACTGGTGAGGTTTTCATGGGGGACGGCTCGCTTGCTCATGTTAAAAAAGTCTGTCGCAGTTGCATGGTTCGTCAAATTCGTTCTATGGGTCATTTTCCCGCTCCTGTTTTACTTCATGCACTAACATTTGACCATTTTTCTCCATCTCTTTGTCTTTCGTTTGCTTATCACAGGGAATGTGATGAAGATGAAGCCGATGAAACGAGCTCAGCACAGAAAGCCGTCAAAACAAAAGACATCAAATCGTTTTTCGCCGCCAAATCTGACGCTAAGTCATGTGGAAGGTCTATGAAAAGGCGAAAGCTGAAGACAGCTGCAAACCCGATGCCCAAAAGACTAGCTTCCTTATCTCTGGAAAGAACAGAAACGCTTCTCTGATATGAAAGACAATCAGGTAGATACCTGCCTTTCTTGTATTTCATCTGTGACCTCGAAAACTGGCGTATGAAGACGAGACGCGACAACGACGCAGAAGTCACACCTCAATCTACAGCACAGAGGCAGCAAGGTTTTTGTTGAAAGGGACGTCCACAACGATCGGGGGTTTCCCGTTGAAAACAGCAGCGTTACAGAATATCGTATCGTCAGTCTGCATTGTGCCATAGCTTTCGTGCACATGGCCAAAGCAGTGTAACCGCGGTTTTATTTGCTCCACCACACGTCGGAGATGCTCATCGCCGACCGTGAAACCCCGGCTTGTGCGATCCAAGACACCTTTTGGTGGCCCGTGTGTGATTAACACGTCGACATCCGGGGGGACCCTCTCCCATACTTCATGTGCGACTTGGCCGCTCTCTATTTGAAAGACACCGACAAACTTTGGAGTCCATGGCGACCCGTATACTTTTATGCCTGATAGAACCACGTGGGAGTCTTGGAGATATGTTACATTTTGTAACTTGTGTTTCTCTCTCTCCAATCGACTATCCATGTTCCCGCAAACAACGAGTTTGTGACTGTGAGGCAAGGAAGCCGCCCACGAATCCATCTCGCTCGCCGTGAGTTCGGAATCGCCTGCGTGAATCCACACATCACCATCTGGGATTGGGTGACTGAAAGACCGATGGGTGTCTGAAACAATCACAAGCCGAAGAGAATCGGAGGTGGTCATCTTGGTGCGCTTGAGTGGAGCAGAGAGCGAAAACAATGTCACAAGAAAAAAGCCGAGTAGGATGACGGCCTTTTGTAGAGTCTTGCGCTGCCACATAGAACGACGTGCTTCTATTCTTCCCTTGGTTATTGGAGGTTGCCGTGCTGCGACACGTGTTTCACATAGCAACTCTGCGGCCTTTGCAGTTGCCAGGGTGTCGGATCAAAAGCGCTCGTAGCCTCTACCAACTTGTCCACATGAACAGGCAGATCTTGTGCAGTAGGATCGTTGACCAGGACTGCTATACTGCATGTGTTTCACGGCTGTATTGCAACAATACAGTGAAGAAGCTGTAGCGACTTTTTGCGAGTGCGACGCATATTTCGGGGGTTTATTTTGTATGGGATGACCCGCGCAATTGGCCGATGTTGCGCTCACGGGGATTTGCGCAGGTGGAATGATTGGGTCTTCGTTGACGGATTGCATATCTTTCGCGCGTCTGCGCCTCTGCTCTATCCCTATCTGTATGCATGAGGACCCAGATTAAAAGCCTGAAATGAGTCCCAAAAGTAAACACAGTCCGTAGGTCGGACAACTGAAAAGGACCTTGCTAGTGCAAGCATGACATGCCCACTGCCCACTTTGCACCAGCAAGATTACAGTTGACATGTTTGTCGGGTCTTTTGGACCAGTTTGAAAACTAGTGCTCAGTGTGCGGATACTGTGATGACAGTCTTTCAGTGCCTGCTGCCCCACTCTGCCCTGAGCTCAATCTTATGCGACATACCTCGCCTGCCAACGGAATATTTAGCCTGTTTTCGGAAGAAAGAATGAAAGAAACATGCATGCCATGTGCGGATCACCATTTTGCCTCATCACCTTTTCCTATCCCTGGCGTCCAGGACCCGTGATTACGCGTCAAGTCTGGAGTCTGCGAGGCAAGTTCTGACATCTCCCTACACTACAAAATCTCATCAGCTCTTGGTCGGCGTTCACGGGGGGAATCTCGAGATATTCGAAATCAGAACCCGTCAACCTTCGTGCGATTTATCTGTTCTGTGCATCTGCAGAGGAAGAATTTCAGTTGCGCTTACTTCAGCGAGAGACGCAGCTGTTTTCATACCATCCAATACCGTATGACGAATGAGGAAGATCTAGTCCGGCTCGCTGTTTTTATGGGCACATCGTACGCAGTTGGTAAGCTTGCCGAGTGTGTGAAGGTGTCTCCAGTCGTGGCCTTTATTACCACAGGTGCTTTGCTGGGGCCACCTCTTGCGAATATCGTACCGATTCCAGATGGGGTAGTACTGTCGGGGCTTTTGGGAATCCAATTGAGTGTCATTGAAGCTGGACTTGGCACGAACCTGGAAGATTTACGTGCGTCTGCCTTTCGAGCAATTATTGTGGCAGTCCTTGGCGTTCTGTTTCCAATTGCAGGATGCTGTTTAGTCATTTGCGCCACCGATTTAGTCGAGGGAACGTTCGAGACGTCGAGAAGTCTCAAGACTGCCTTTGCCGTTGGTGCTGCCATTGCACCAACCTCTTTGGGGGTTACGGCGAGGCTTCTTGCCGAAGTGCGTGAGCTAGAGACACCTATTGGGCAATTAGTCTCCGTGGCGGCTGTTTTTGACGATGTCATCAGCCTAGTGTTGTTGGCACAGGTGCTGGCGGTGGCCAGAGAAGATGCGACAGTTTGGAGTTTGATTCGGCCGGTGGTGTTTTCGATTATTTTCGTTGTTTGCTCAATCGCAGTAGCCTTGCTATTACCGCACACGGTCCAAGCTGGCTTCAGAATTTTACTGATCCCTGAGCGATTGTTCCCGATCGCTGGGCTGTGGATGTTAATGTCTGTAGCTGTGGGAGCGACATATTTGGCGACTGTGGCTAACACAAGTTTCCTACTGGCTGGGTATCTCAGCGGCGTTGCGTTTGGTGAAGTTTCGCCAAACATCGGGAAAGACCCATGGAAACAACACGTAGAAGGGTTCATTGAATGGTTGTCACTTTTGTTTTTCGCAGGGACTATTGGTTTTGTTATTCCGCTCAGGGACTTGTTTTCAAAAAGTTCTATTGGAATCGGTGCTTTATTGGCGGTTGTCGCGGTGTTTGGAAAGCTGCTTTGTGGTCTAGGTCTGCTACCGAATGTTGTAGATGGGATGGCTATTGGAGTAGCCATGCTTGGAAGGGGAGAATTTGGATTCTTGATCGCGTCGCAGGCGAGGGCTGCTGGGTTGTTGAGTGATAGGATATACGCGGCTACGACGTGGGGTGTGGTAATTCCGACGCTCCTATCTCCACTCGTCGTTGGGCCGGTCTTCAAGTGGAGAAGAAGATGGCAAGAAGTGCGTGGTGGCGATAGCCAGAGTAGCGGTGGTGACGTCAGCGGCAACGATGAGTTGTTCCAGCACGCAGCATCCAGCAGTAATGCTGCTGCGGACGAAGATACGGATCAGGAGAATCAAAAGCATGAGTCATGTGACTCCACTCATGAACAGCCTGCGGGTTGACTTGAGTGCTGGCAGAGAAGCCTACACAAGATGGCACGTGTCGTCCCATGCTGTACCCTTGGGTACAGCATTATGAGGTCTGATCATATGAGGTTTGCATCTCTAAGATACTGTACCCTTCAGGGCTTTACGCAGTGACAGTATTCGCTTCTCAAGTCAAAACTTTCTGGCCAAGTGCTTAATTTTTATTGGGTACCTCTATTGCTCTAATTCTCAATAGATTTACAGTACACGCACTGTATCGCCAAGCAGACCGCAAATGGCTTGGATCTGTACCCTTGGGTACCGCCAGTTCCTTGGAGAGGATCCGCTCGTGCAACATAACAGCGCAACGCCCAGCGCAACGTCACTGCTACTCTTCACAAATTTCGGTACAGTAGAGTGTACCAAGGGTAGACCCCAGCTGTGCGCAGACACGCGTAAACAGATCTACCGTGGCGCCTCGTCGAACTTCCAGTGGAGCCGCACTCTGTCAACCCGCTAATCATCGGAAGAACATTCACTACCGACCCATATTCATGGACGGATGAGAGTATTTAGACACAAGCAGCTAAATCGACCTTCAATATGCAGGTCAGGATCATTCAGCGAGTTACAAAAGCTCTTCAGAGCAGGGCAGTTGAAATTTCCCGGACTGTCTATCGATCATCCTTACCTCAGTCTTTCTTTGCCCCGAAGTACTCTGCCAAACCCCTGGAGTGCCTATTCCTAACATCTCGAGGAATGCAATCTCATGCCCGACAACGACTAGCCCACGTATCATATCCAGATCATACGCGATCCTTTTCGTCGCAAGTCGATGCGCGAGACGCGACCATGGGGGAAGAGTGGCCTGCCCATGAATTTACCAATTTGGCAGAAGCATGTCTGGAATATATATCCGATGTCGCCTCCGATATTGGCAACAGAACGGAGAGCGGCCTTGAAGGTTTCGACGTCGAGTTTGGTCAGGGAGTACTCACAATTTTATTTGGGTCAGCGGGCACATATGTGCTCAACACACAGACGCCAAACCGCCAGATTTGGATGAGCTCACCAGTATCTGGTCCTTGGAGATATGCATGGAATCCGACAAACAAGCATTGGACCAGTACTCGTGATGGCCACTCTTTATCTGAGAAGTTATCAGAAGAGTTCACAAACATATTTGGCGAACCTGTGTCTATCCACTTCGGCGATACCGTTCTAGACATGTAGTCGCACGTGTTATGAATTTGACAACCACTGGTTCTGCGCATTATGAATTTGCTCCGATTGCAGCTGCATTGGTATCCATTGAAGGTATGAGTTTTCCATAAGTTCGGAAACACAACTCTCCCTCACGTAAAGCAAAGTCTACATCAATGCGCATACTCATGTCGTTAATGTATCGGAGCAAACAGTCAAAGGCACCCTTTGGCCGAGCCAGCAATTGTCTCCGATGTGCTATGAGAAGAGCTGCAGCAATGAATATATGGAAGTCGTCATCGGCAACTTGACGTGTCCAAATCACCTCCCACAACCGTGCTGTTGACTCGAAAGGCAGTTCTCTCTTAAAACGAACCACAATCCAGCGAAAGCAACTGTAGTAGTCCGGGTCGGAATCCTCAAAAAACGCTGCCAACTCTTCGTCTGCAATTTCCACAAGATTACGCAACTGTGAGAGCTGTTTTCGCATTCCGCTTTGATCAACGCGGAAATTGCCTTCAATACGACGCATCAAAGCCTCAAAACACCAAAACGCGAGGGCTTCTTCTTCGACCCCCAGCACATGTACAATTGGTGACAAAAAATCAGACATGCCCTGGCAGTATGTAATCCTGCTATCGTAAGTTGCATAAACGTTTAGGATGATTCCCAGACCATCTGTCGCTGGAGCATTTTCCTGCATATACAAATCCACATGTCGATCAGTTCTCACAATATCTTTCGCAATTTGCTCATTTGTTTCTAAGTAATCGGCATGTGCTTTGCTCACCCTTTTCCTGCGGTCCATTGTTTCAGCATTGGGTATCGTCGCCTGTGAGGCAACGTCCTCATCTTTTGCAGCGGTGTGCAAGGAATTCCATTTCTCCTTTAGCGCTTCATACTGTTCTTCGTGCTGAACCTTAATTTGATTGCGCTCGGCACGCGTAGATATCCACGGGTAACACCCAAGAAGGAAAGGCCAAATCAGTTTGCGAGCATTCCTTTCTACGCCACCAGCAAAAACCGCTTGCTTCATCACTACTGCATCTGACAAGGCCCCAGAGTCATCAAAAGACTGTTCCCATACTTGTTTGCTCACTGGTAAACCTCGCTTTTCGTCCAGACATAAGCGAGGAGGAAGCTCCCCTTCCACGTCAGTGCTGGCGACTATATCAGTATAAATATCCAAAGCACGACGTCGAGCTGCTCGTTCCCTTTCTTTACGATCGGCTTCTGCTTGTCTTTTTCTCTCGTCAAGAAGCATCGATATGTCTTCTCCGACCTCCCGTGCGGCTTGTGTTACTTTCGCAAATTGCGATAGAAGCATCATTCCGAAATCCTTGCTATCCGGAGCCGACGTTCTACCACGTCGAGTGGCTCTTGCCGCCCGGGCATTGCGGCGCGGAGAATGACCGGGATCATGCAAAGATAGATTATCCAGCAAATTTGAAAAATCTTCATCCAACCTGTTTTGTTCTGCGGGAAGGGATGTTAGAGATGGTGCTACCCTTCTCATTCGGTGCCTCTTCTCCACAACATAAAGTCTACCGGGTTTATTTTCGTCCTGGAGGAGCGAAGTGTTCACGTGTACTTGAAGAGCAGTGATGAAGGACATTGCGGCGTCCGGACCATTTGGGAAAAGAAACTCCCCGAACGGTTTCCCTCCTCGCATGTGGATGGTTACGCACGCTGGGTTTGAACTAACGCATATCCGTACAGTTAATAAATCGTCCACAGATACCTCCACTGGTGAACGATGGGTAATTTCAGCTCGTGAGTCAGTTTTGCTCCCCGTTTGACCTCGAGGCTTCCAAATTAGGTCGACATCTATATTCCAGAAGTCATTCTCTTCGCCCATATCCGTCTCCGATATTTGCGCCGAGCCTGCGATGGGGTCCTTATCACTAAAGCGACGATAATCAACGCTGAGAGAGCTAAAGTGAATAATCCTTTTTCTCGAATGATGTCCACTTCCGCTTGTCTCGCCTTTAAATTCCGGGGGTGTGTCCTGAGAGGCTGACGTCCGGGACATTCCTGTGGCTGAATTTCCATGCGCAGTAACTTTCGACTTGCTCAATTCTTGGTCAGATATCAAGCGTTCAGTTTCTGCCGTCGTGCTTTGAGAATCCAAAGCCATGACTCGAAATGATTCCTTCACGAGGAGTTCAGGATCGCCAAAGCAGCAAGAGGTTTGAAATCATTTCCTGTATCTGTCGGAGCCGCAGGATGCTTTGTAGACGGTGATGCAGAATGAAAGTTGAAGATGACAAACTCTGTGTATCTATGCAAGTGCAAATTCACTCAACTATCGCATGAGAGGGGCAATGTGGTGCTTGACGCGGGCTGGAATCAGCATCTCTTTGTCAAGTATAAAGAGCTCTGGTTGGTACGCAGAGTTCCTGAATTTACGTATAAAATTTGCAGAAATGTCCAGGATCCACCCCTTGGACCGTATTCGTCATCGATTGCGGGTTCAATTCGCCTACGTAATGGCGTTCCAGGAAGTCATCGCAATCTCTGGCTGAGAGATACGGACGACGTTTGGATAATTCTACTCTGAAGGACGCACGGCACTTAGTACTAATATGAGTTGTAGTTATTTAATGGAAGTTAAAGTCCCTTGTACCTGCTTCGCTAGTTCACAAGCGTGAAATACCTAGTATATTTCGAAAGAGTACAATGATGGCATGCTTGCAGACTTAACTTGATTTCTCTCCACATCCTAGATGCAGAGATATTCCGGGGACAACGATTGACGTTGACAGCACGCGTGTCTGCTCAGTCAAGAGGGATACAGCCGGCCACCGTAAGCCTTTCGTCGTCAGAACTCTGTGATGTTATCAGTGACTCTCAGCACGGCAATGGGGTTTCATAATCATGAACGATTTTGAATAGATCAACTGTGGACTTTAAGAGAAAACTTTCACTGGGTTCGGTGAGCAGTTCCCTCAGGATAAGAACACGGCCTTGCAAGCGGACATGGTTTCATCCGGAGTCTTGACTGAGTGTCCGATGGTACGCGGACTTTCGTAGATCTCGAAATCATTCCCGCCCTCGTAGGTCTTGTCGCCGAAGAAGTGAATTTCCTTAATGTGATCGACGAACTGGAGAGCGTAGGTCTTATCCCAGCCTGTAGGAAACACATCGAAAGAAATCTGGCCGCCAATAGAAAAAGTAAGGCCATATTCGGGAAACTTTTCCTTTAGCACTGCAACAAAGCGTTCTCTGATTTTGGACTTGCTGTCATATTGCTCAAATTCACATCTTTCTTTCTGCGAGCAGTTTCGTCCGATTGGGGAAACGTTCAACATTCCCTTTCGAAATTCGATGAAGGTACCGCGCTTAATCGGAATATCAAGATCCGCGATGTAGTGAAGGACGAAGTTGATGAGCTTTTGAAGACGTTCTTCGCCTAAATGAGCTGTAATGGAAGCTTCAGCAATGAGATGGTCTCCCTTGTAAGCCACGAGGCCATTCTCAGAGAAAGTGTAGTCAAACATATCTAGGACGCCTTCGCCGAGCTGTTCTTTTTGCTTCTGCAAATCAGAACCGCCGACCATGCCGATGATAATCTTGGAGCGAAGTTCCTTTAGAAATGCGAGCATCTCTGGTGTCGCAGCCTGACGGTCAATCACAGCAAAATTGTCGCAGAAACATGTAGGAGTCAGAAGATGTGGTTATTAGATGGCATGGCTGTCAAATCGGAGAGAACATCTAGCATCCAAGAAAGTGCGAGATAACTGATCTATTGAACGTACGAGGCGTGGTTTTGTAAGAGTACCATCTACATCAAAGAGAGCGATGACATGTGGGCTGCGATTGTCGGAGGCATCCATGTCGAAGAAGATGTTCCGTGGTATTGGCACTGCAGGTATGAAGCACTGGCACGGAAAGCCGAAGAAGATGTTGACAAACTTTTCCTAGCACTGCATGGACTCGATTGCCCTTCAAAAGACGGAAGCGGTCGGAAGCCGACGATTGATGCTCACGTGGCAGCGGGAAGAGGTCCAAGTGCCTTTGATGTCAAATACAGTGGTGCTCCTCAATAGTTCGCAGTTGAATAGTTCGTTTGGTCAATAGTTCGCCTTTCGGACCATGTCACGCCTTCTCAGACGTGTACACGTGTACTCGTGTAGACCGTTGTGGTCCCGACCGTTGTTTGAGGGAGTGGAGGTTTTAGCAGAAAGGACAGGTCTTATTGCGGCCAGCGAAGGGCTTCGTCGGGCAAAACGAGTCTTTTTCGAGACCTACCGAGAGCAGACAAGGAATAGAACACGGCAGACAATCATTTCAGAGCATTCTAAGCAATAAATAGAGATGTGCCAGAAAGGCGAGCATAATAGTTCGTTCTGTCAATAGGTCGTATCTGTGGGTCCTGGCACGGGGGCGAACTATTGAGAGGTACCTACTGTATCAATAATTGGAGGGCAAATCAAATGTCCCTGGACAGGGGAGGCGTGCTGCAACAACTGCGTGAATTTTATTGGTCGTATACGATCTCATCCAAGCCCATCAAATGACTCTCAAATGTTTAAAGTTTAATTCTGTGCCATACTGCGCCTTTACCTAGTACTGTACGCGTCAATGTACACTGTGTGTACAGTATAGGGGTGAAACTCCACGGGAAATAGCACGCGTCTGTAAGCACTTACTGACAGCCGGGCGTCTCGCTGTACCCGTCTCGCTGTACCCGTCTCGCCGCCGACCCATAAGTAGTAGAAGCGAGCTGTCCTATCCCGCTACCTCTCCTCCCCATGTCTACAGTATTTCTCTCCCCCGGCACTGCCGCCCTCGTGTCGTGTCTCCTTTTTCATCATGTCTTTTTCTCTTTCTTTGTTTTCTTTTTGAATCTTTCGTCCTTTTTAATGTTTGATTCGTCCTGTTCTACTGTAGCGCTACTGTAGCATGTTGGATCCTGCTTAGCTGATGTCCCACTGACCATCAACCATCGTAAAACTACGAATATCTTCACAACAGTACAGTGATTTGGGACCGGCAATCTGCCATGCCAATTTGAACAGCAAGGTTGCATGTGCGACGTGTCTATACCAACCTACAGTATGCAGCGTAAGCCTTTTTTGATCAGCATCGGGCAGAGATCGCTCCTTCACCCTCAAACTCGGCATCCTTTTTTCCTTGTTGCACATCCTCCTCCTGCACAAGCTCTTTTCCTGGTACCCTACCCTTTTCGCGAGTTAGAGACTTGAAGATGAATCTCTCGTTTCCCAATTCTGCCACTATGCGGCAATGCGCGAAACTTACTACAGCCTTTGCAACAGGAGCTGCAGTCTCATACCTCTACTCAAGATCGGGAGCCCCTACCCGCACTGACAATTCCCACCTACGATCACCATCCGTTTCCGCGACGGCACTACTTGCTGCAGTTGAACTCGGAGGGACTTCTTGTCGAGCTGCAGTTGCTTTCGCTGACGATCCAACCACTATTGTTGATCTCATAGAGACTCCTACGACGGACCCCCACGCAACCCTTGGCGAGATCGTTCGTTTTCTCCGCCGACTTGAGCCATTCCTCTCCCTTGGCATCGCATCATTTGGGCCAATCGACCTTGATAAGACATCCGCTACATATGGCTATATCACCTCCACCCCGAAGCCTGGATGGCAGCATTTTAATCTATTAGCGGCATTCAGCGAGTTCAACGTGTGTCTTGGCTTTGATACAGACGTAAATGCACCAGCACTTGCTGAGCGACGGTACGGCGGTCACAAAAATGCGGACAGCTGCGCCTACATTACCGTCGGTACAGGCATCGGTGTCGGCTTGGTCGTCAATGGACAGCCAGTCCACGGGCTTGTTCATCCAGAAGGTGGACATATCATGGCTCTCCGCAAAGAGGGTGATACGTATCCGGGCTGGTGCAAAGTTCATCGTCTCTCTGTCGAGTCAATGGCAAGTGCGCGCGCATGTGCAGAACGCATAGGTGTTGAAATGGCTGATCTTAGCACCGTCTCAGATGATCATCCTAGTTGGGACGACATCGCATACTATTTGGCACAACTCTGCATCACGATTACATACATTGCATCACCACACGTGATTGTACTCTCCGGTGGAGTCATGAAGAGAAAAATCCTCTTTGACAAAATCAGGCGCCATTTCGCAGCACTTAACGAAGGCTACATTTCCACAGACAAGACGACATCAGACCTTGAAACATATATCGTTCCATCAACCTATGGCAATCAAATAGGCATTATCGGTGCACTCGAGCTGGCAAGGAGAGCAGCAGCCGAGCCTCATTGATACCAACTTCCCTCCTGTCCAGTGAGCCTCTCAGTGAAGGCGCCACTTCTGCGATTCTTCTGTCCGACGGAGATATTTCTGAAAGTTTCATATATTGAAATTGTATCTTAAACATCCTTGATGCCATCCTCGCACAATTGAAATTGGCACTGTCCAGGCAGTGCCTTTTTCGATGAAACAGTCGCTCTACAAAAAGTTTTCATTTGCGCATCTCCTGACAGTGACGCTTGCGCATCGCGAGTACTGAGTACCTCCAATCGTATGCTAACATCAACCAAAGCTGTCCATGTATTTCCTAGTGCTGGCTTCAGTCGTTCCCCATCTCTGACAACACGGTTGGTGACAAGGACAGCGGCGTCTGTACGGCTGGAAATCCACCTGAGCTCTGTAGCACACTGGTTGAGTGCAACATGTCCAGACCATGGACCGTCCCTTAAACCCAACACAGGGGCTAGCACGTTTGCGACGGAATCGAAGACGACCAACTTGAGTCGGGCTAAGACCGTCGCGAGATGTTTCTGTGGGCCATCTTGAGAGAGACTACGCTCTCCCAGGACACTGTGTTGAGTCACGAGATCTTTCCGAAGAGCGCGTAGACAAGCCAAGGCCGTGCTGACGGTGGATGCCGGCAGGACGATGAGTCTACTCAATAGCAGATCCCTCTCGATGGGATCAACCGTTAGAGCGGCAAGGATGGTCGATATGCGAGAAAAAATAGCATGAGTGGATGACGAGTCAAGCCAAACCACTGCGCCTCCTCGCAACGCATGTGCAGCAATCGCAAGAGCCGAGTGGGTTTTCCCAGTGGCCGGCTGTCCCGCAAGCTGAGTGATGGCTCTTGGGCGCAGTCCGCCGTCCAGCACGTCGTCAAATGCACTTGACCCCGTCCGCAGCGGGGAAGGAAGAGGGAGAAGAGAAGATAACGGGATTGCTCGTGCGGCTGTGGCGGAGTAAAGAGTGGAGAGAAGAGTCTGTATTGAAGAGGGGGAGAGAGAGGTGAGCTGCAATAATGTGTCGGGAGGGAGGGATAGGACGTTGGACACGGTTCGGAGGCGGGCCGTGTGAAGGGCGGAGAGGGTTGACGAGGGGATTTCGGTGATTTTGTGCAGATGCATGAGATGCGGACGTCGAAACTGGAGGCGCGAAACGGGAGGCGCGAAACGGGAGCTGCGAGAGTCAGGGCATGGCGTAGAGGGAAGGTTTGTATGCCAGGCTGTGTGATAGATACGGTATGGGCAAAATTACGGTATATACCGTTAGTACGGATGGTGGGTAGAGGGTGAGGACGAATTGATCCGGAAGCCTCACACGTTGCCAGTACAATTGTACATACGTACTGAATCGTTACATACACGTGTACAGTTGAATTCAAACGCGGAAAATTTTGAGCCATCCCCAGGCCAATCCACCCCATTCTAACGCGGACTCTACGTTTCTAAGTCAAAATGCACCAAACGTGTTTGGCCCTTCAACTCCTTCACACCGTGATCTTCCGATACAGCACTGTACCCTTGGTACCGTACATCACCAACATTTCCCTTCCGTGCTCCTAGTCCCCCCGCAGTCCGTCCCACCCTCCCCTTCAAGCACGGCCTCGCTAGCGCCCCCGCGTTTCCAGCACCATGCTGCGCCCGACTGGCAGCCGCTGGCCGATAGACGCCGCCGTGTCCGAGGCCTCCGCCCTTCCCTTTGGCGTGCTCATCGCTCCCCTAGCCCCCTCGCCCAAGCCACGCTTTACCCCCTTATCAGAATCGGATCTCACGGAAACTGCACGCGCCACCCACATCGCTGCCGCTGCCCCAGGCGCCCATGATCTCCCGCGATGCCGCCCGTGCGGCGGCTATATTTCGGCCAAGTGCAACATGAATGCGCGCTACTGGCGCTGTGCCTTGTGTAACGCGAAGAATGACCTACCATCGCGCTACTCCTCCACCGTCCTCTCAACAGCGTCGGATGCTATCGAGCATGTGCCGGAGATTTCAAGAGATGTTTATGATGTGCCTGTTTTTGACAACCCCGCTACACATGACGAAGGGGCTGTTCAGCCAGCCGCTTATATCTTTCTCATCGATGAGTCGGGCGATCAGCAGTATCTCGATGCAGCGCGCACGGCAGTGAAATCTGCTTTGGATGTTATTGAAGGTGAGTCCCTGGTCGGTGTCATGTTGTACAGTGAATACTTGAGTTTTTTAGACGTGCGAGGAGGCCAACCTCTGCTTCGCCGCGTATCTGCGCTCGACGATGACGTTCCCATTCCACAAGTTTTCCCGCCAGACCAATGGCTCAGGTTGACATCCGGGAAAGGCGTCAACGAGGCCATCATCGAAGCCCTCAGCAAGCTTTCACCCACTCCGGCAAACAAACGCATCAAACGTGCGCTCGGGCCGGCCGTGAAGGCAGTACTGGATTTTATCGAGAGCGCGGAACTTCTTGCGGCTCGCTGCGTTGTGATCGGGGCGGGCGAGCCCAATTTTGGACTTGGCGAAATTCGAGTTCCTGATCACAACGCTACTGTCAAGGATAGATTTCCGTCACCCGTTGAGCCTTTTTTCGCGGATCAGGGTGCCAGGGCATCGTTGCTGGGAGCTATGATTGATCTATATTTAGTCTCGCGCATGCCCATTGATGTCGCTTCCATCTCCCCTGTGGCGCAAATCAGCGGTGGTAGATTAATCTTGTACGAATCAGGTGAGTCCAGGCTGCCACAGGACGTCTGGCAGCATCTCAATGATCCAGCTGTTGTGCGAGGATTGCTGCGGCTAAGGTGTTCCAAGGAATTGAAAGTGTTAGATTTGCACGGGGGCGGAGTCTATCGCGATTTGCAAGTTCCAGACGTTTTCCGACTCAGCTGCCATGGACATACATCAACTTTAGCTGCTGAATTGGACTTTGCGACTCCCGAGGGTCTCGTGAAGGGATCGAGAGCTCCATGTGTACAGGTGGCTTTTCGAGGGGTGTTCTTGGAGCCTGGTATGTTGCCTCAGAAGGTGTTGCGGGTGGAGACACAGACATATCCGGCATCTTCGTCCAAGAAATCTATCTGCGGGGAGGCAGATGCTAATGCAGTTACAACGCTTGTGTTCCACAAGGCAATTGCAAGAGCGGATAAACATGGAATCGGAGAGGCCCGAATGCTACTCTTTGACTGGCTCGCTAACTTGTTGGCAAAGACTGCGATTCCGTTTGCCGATGACAAAAAGGAATTGAGAATTGATCCGTCACTACTCAACTATCCATCTTTGAAGATGATTCCGCGGGTCGTCTTTGGGCTCATACGAAGCTTTCTGTTCCGACAAGAATCAGTTTCACCAGATGTAAGGGCTTCATTGCGGTGCATATGGGAAGACCTGAGCCCGGAACTGCTAACAGCTGCTGCATACCCCCGGCTATTTTCATTTTTGAACTTAGATGAGAAAAGCATCAAAGCGCTTGCGTTGTCCTCTCTCGAAGTGAAACAGAGCGGACACCCGATATTTATGCTCGATGCATTTTCAGAAGTTGTGATCTACTACGCGCAGGCCAACCGTCGCGACCTGACGTTCCCCCCTCCTGAATCTAGCCTGATAATGAGACTACGAGCAGCAAGCATACGAGACCGACCGATAACACCGAAGTGCATCATTTGCAGAGAAGGAACCTCAAAAGACCGCTGGTTTAAGTCGTTGTTGATCGAAGACCCAGTGCCAGGGGCTGCGGCGCAATCTTTTTCGGCATTCATCCAAGGCGTTACTGACTCAGCTCAAGAATTGTTAGGAGCAACTTTACAATAGATATACTAGACAAGCTTATTCGAGATGACCTGTTCTTTTAACTGCGGGAAAAGGGGTTTTGAAGACGCCGGCCTTTCCTCCTCGACGTAGAACGAGTAGCGGCAGGGTACAGATGTACCGTTGTCGTCTGAGGAATTAGATTATAGTGAATAGTGTTTACGCAAACCAATATGGTAAATATTGTTGAGGGGTCCCTGTTGAAGGCCGATTTAATTTTTGTTTGCTTTTGAGTTTTAAAAAAACAATTGAAAGCACACCTGTTCCCGCCGCATTGCTGTGTTCAAAGCTCCGCATAAAGTTGCAAATTTCAGGATCCATGATGCAAGCGTCATCCGCCATCTACAGCCGTACACGTGTACGTCGATGCCACGTGCAAATCTTTATCTCCCCGCCAATTACTAAGCATAGCTCCTGGCCTCTCAATCAAACGAAGCAGCCTGCCACGGGCTGTGGCACAATTCTTCCGAGGTGAACACAACCACAGCTCCGTTCTCCTCCACAATCTCGGCGTATCTTTCCCGCTACCACTGTCCCAGACCTCCTTCCCACTTCGATTCTCCGAGTTTCTGCCATAGCGCACTGGTTCTCGCCATGGCCCCAGCATTTGTATCATCGCTTCCTCTCACGTCAAGCCGTACCCCAACCTTCGGCACCGCCGTCTGCGTTGCGCGGCCAAAATCCCTCGCAGCGAAACGACCAACTGGCGTCGTGCGCATGTCCGCTGATGGGGGAAAGGAAAAACAGAGTCTGATGGACTGGTTGCACGACAAGTTTATGCACAATGCTCTTTGGGAAGGCGATGAGGAAGCCGGCTACGAGCTTTTCTTCAAGGCCGCCATGGATGCCCGTGACGAGGCAAAGAAGAAGGCGTACGCTAAGCAAGCGGAGGACAGCAAGAATTAAGTTACAGTTTGTTGGATGCGGATTGTCGTGCAATAAGAGGAAATAACTTGTGCTCGAGCTTTCCGTTTGAAGCGGTTGATTGGCTTTGTCGCGGGTGAGGGGCTGCATTATCATGGCCGAGAGAGTCGCTTTGGCTAATTCTAAGGGCTTGTGCTTGCTTCCTTCTGGAAAATATAAACACGTATCTGTGAGCTTTTAACATGTTGCCATGTCGTGCCCTCTCTTAGAAGCATATTATCCGTGGCGGACAGGGATATTTGCATTCCGCATTTGACGTCTTTGAGAAAATGAGATGTAATCATTATTTTTGATGAGAAAGAGACTTGAACTTTGTGACTTCTCTTCGGGAAAGTATTCATGAATATAACAACAGGCACAGAAGTATTTCAAAGTTTGTGAGTGAGTGTGCGCGCAGACTACGACATTTGCATTGCCTCTGTTGTGACGAATGCAATCTGAACTCCTAGTCTTTCCCGTTGTAATCTTACTACGGAGTCGGTTCGCTAACGCTTGAACATCAGCCTTCGTCAATCGTCCTGATTCGGTCCCCATAGTGAACACAGGCCTGAATGTTTACATCAGTCCGTGTGGCTGTCATGGTGGCCGACAAACGATCTTAGTGGTAGAAGATCGTTTTTTTAGTTGCTGCCGTTCGACAGCGAAGGATTGACTTTGCTTTCAAAACAAACTTGCCTGGACGTCTGCTCTATGCAAAGCACTCCTGCGACTCCACATCCGCAATTGAGGCACGGAAGCGTGAAAAGGGAAACTGCCGTTTACCCTTCGACGGATATCTACCGAGTTCGCGTACATATTGTGGCAAAATGTGTTTGTCAGCGTGTGACTGGAGAAGGGGAAGCAATGGTTTCTTCAATCGTGTTCCGCTCAAAAAAAAAAAAAAAAAAAGCCTCCGCAACATACTGAAGAGCAGGCAGTGGATGTCGAGCTTGAAAGAAAATTTCATTTTCTGAGCAGACGCACCCACCTCTGTGATGCATCCGAAAGCATGTACCTTGAATGGTCGACCTTTATTGTAACTAGAACCTTCGAAGGTACTGTACATACGTAGTCAGTTTCTAGAGAGAAGTTGTTTGTCAACAAGCGATTTGAGGCCAGCTTTTTTTGCAAAAACATTAACGTTGTCCGTAAAATAACGCTTGTTTTTTTCCATTTGCCCACAAACTCGCTGGACGCAAAGGAAAGCCGAGTTTGAAAAATCCCACGAGTTTTGCGTACAGACCTCCAGCAAGGTACCTGCTCGCAACAAACGGAAGTCTGGTACAGTATATCGTTGTGCCGCCCGACGGATCACGTGCACCCGCGCGAATACTCGCTAAAGTGAATATTGTAGCTCGCCCCAAGGATAGAAAGGTTCTCAGCCGAAAGGGCGATATGTTTCGTCTTCTTGACAAGCTGAGGGGGAAAGTTTAGAGAGGACCTCTTTTTAGAAGCTTCTATTTGTCTTTCTTTCGCGGTTGCTTCGGCAGCATCTGTGGCAGATCCTGTCGCGCTTTGATCCATTGATGGACTCTGCGCAGATGAAGCGATAGGGGCGTCCATGACGCATATCGATACGACCCTTGCAGTCTGAGACTCGTTTGTGCTGTTGAAAAGAACGGAAGACCCACTTCGTTTTTCTTCACGACGGGTCGATCCGGCACTGCTGTGATCAGGCGGATATGAAACTCGTGGAAAACTCACATGGCCCGAGTTTTCGGTTTGCTGTGAGTTTTGCCAAACGCGTTGTTTGAAAAATTTGCGTTCAGAAAATCCGAGGAAACTCGCCGCCGAAACACGCGTTTTCGTGACTTTACGGACAACGTTATTAAATCGAAATTTTATAAAATCCGCTTGGACACCATTTCTTTAACGTACATGCCCTCGGCAATACCATCATGCAAAGCATTGGGATAGCAGTTATGAATACACAGAAAGGCTAAAAAGAATCCATTGAAGTTTCAATAGTCAGTTGACATTTTACACAGGCGCTTTGGTTTCGAAGATATCGACACGTAAGGGTGACCCCATCGCCAACAAAATTTCAGTCCTAAAATTCCAACTACTAAAGTTTGGACCGATGGAAGAGATTTTGAACCCCACCGCTCCAGCATTTGTCCTAAAGTTTAGAATTTGGGCAGGATTCTTTTCCAAACCAAAATTATTTGGTCGAGATTTTTGTCCAAAGCGCCGTTTGGGCGATCTTCGTTCTATAGTAACGGTACAGAAAACATCTGAATTTCATGTGCTTACAGCTCTACCAAAGCTCTTCCAAATGACTTTGCGCCAATTGTGCAACAGACGCGTGCAGTAGCTTGCTTCTTTGCGCCAAAGGTGTATTTCTACGACAGACTTGTAGCCTAATTGGGGTGACCCTGAATATGATAGAAGTATCGTGTTACAGGCGCGGTGGGGTTCATCTCTGAATCACCACCTCCCCCAAAGCGCGGCTTGATTAAAAGATAGTAGATCCAATTACCGGAGGACAACTGTCTGCTTTTTGCGATTTTGGGCAAGGCGCGGTGGGGTCATCCTAACGTTTAGAGGTTGGTCAAAAAGGCTTCTTTTTAAGGCATTCTAAAAATGGCTGTACAGATCTTACCAAACTCCATCCTTGCGCAACACAGAAGTCAATTGCAGTGGCGGGAGTATCTCTTTCCTTCTTGTTGAACAAGCACAAGTAGAGAAAAATAAATTGAAAAGAAGCCTCATATGAGGTCACTTGTCGTCTAGACACTACTGTAGTGAAAACATACGTCTCCTACTAAATGACATACCGTATCCTGTGCTGTTGTGTCTCGCAAGGATGATGGTAATGTACGGTTCCAGGCTGGAGCTCCAAGCATTCGGCACGCTATTCATGTGTGGTAATCATGTTTTTCTTGCCTTTCTTGACATACCTGTACAGTATGCAAGGCAATGCACGAGTAACAAATGCAGTGGTCAAATGGCACAAGGCTGATCAGTGGTGGGGCTGCAGCGAGACATGAGACTTGCAGATGACCTCTATGGCAGCGTCTTCGTTTTTTCATTTTTTTTTTTGCAAACCTGTGCTTCCGTACCGTAGCAGAAAGTATTGTACAGTACAGTGCTTTCGGTGTTCACATGAACAGCAATTGCATATGTCCGAAATGAAAGCACTAGGCGCACCAGTTCTGGGGGGAGCGCAGGGAATTGTTACAAACAACGCCTCTCACACGCGTTACACTTGGAGTCGTGGTAAGAGAGGTACACTAGAGGAAAGAAGAGGGCGTGTTGTACGGACTAATAAGGAGGGTTGGACATGTATGTAGGATGTAGGGCTTCAAAAGCGGTGTGTGAAGAGCAGCAAAGAGGGGCAAAATGCAAGCAGACTCGAGTTTTCGCATTTGATGGACACAGGTGTTTGTCGCAGGGCCGTTTCTCGAAAAAGGATGTTTGGCGGGTAGGTTTGGGCGGTTGTTAACGTTGTATACGTTCGGTGATGTAGGATGTGGGGGCTCTGCAGTAAGTTGATATTGGTTTGCGAGGAGGAAACGAGAATTTGGAAGCGGTCGGTGACGCGTAGGGCGATGTGGCAGACAATGCTCGTTAGCAAGACAGTGGGTGAAAAGAGCACGCCCAAATATTGAACGTATTTGGGTATCAAAAGTTGAGAGTGTAGAGAAGATGTGCAAATGTGGGCAGTGCGCCTCGCTTCTCAAGAATGGGGTTTTGTTGAGGAATACTGTACGGTGCTGTACAGTAGGTGCCGAGCAATGGTTAAGTTGGTTGCGTTATCCTAGAGGCCACTGTAAATCAAGTGGTTTACCGTGTCGGTGCACAGAGCTGTCGATGTAGATGCCCCGTTTTTGAGTACTGAGAGTACAACGAATCGCTGCACCCGCACTTTCCCTCTGCCTTCCATTGCTTTCCATTGCAGTAATTACGGCCAATACAGTACCGTTGGGTACTGTACCCTTACTGTACACTGTAGCAACATGCCCCGATCGCCTTTCATTTGAATCTGCCTTCGAGGTCTGCCTTCGAGGTCGTACGAGGAACCAGTCTCGCTTGGCAGACAATGTCGTCAAAAAAACGGGGCATGTTAAGACACGCCCTGAGGGTGTGTCTTAACATGCCCCGTTTTTTCTGCAGTTTGCTTTTGCTTTGCCCAAAGAGGTGATTTGGCGTGCTATGAGTGGCTCCTACATTTTAATTTTTGAGTTTAAGAAAAGCCAGGGCTTAAGAAGCATACGGTATTTCTTAAGAATTTAAAAGTATTCCGGGCAAAACCGGGCAAGGCAAGCACGATTCGTTGTACTCAGTACAATAAACTTGAGTTACTGTACAGTAGGCTGGGTTGATAAGCTGGGATGAAAAGCTGGGATGAAAAGCTGGGTTGCGCATGACACCACCAAAACAAAGAAATGGGAGAGTGTGGCTCGTAGAGCTCGGGCCGTTGCGGTCGCGAGAGGATGGGGTTCGGACAGAGCAGAGGACATGTCGGGGTGGGAATGGAGATGAAAGAGAGGAGGGTGCAGCGGAGGGTGGAGGGTGAAAAAGAGGATATCGCCGTTGTGTACTGTAGGAGGCGATTGCTTGGCGCACTGCCCGGCGCAACTAGTAATATAGAAATAATTTCGGGGGGTTTGGGCACGGAGGCTGCTCTTCGTTGGCAGATTTTATTATTTTGATCGGAAAAAAGTCAGCAACTTGTGCAGGACCGCTGTCGACAACAGGGGAGCCCTGGCAGGCTTTTGTTTTGCTTGTGACATTGCCAGGCAGCATGAAGGATAACCTTCATCACGGCACAGTGGCGCCTGTGCCGTGATGCGCACAGCACTGTGCCATCGTCCGGCGGGAATGGAGGTGTCAATGAAAAGAGTCGGTGTGGTGGACTGCAGGTCCATCACGCGGACTCTCATTCTCATTGAGTGTCACCTTACCTGGGCTGGCTGACGACATCGCTGGCGTCTTGCGTCTCGCGTCTTGCGTCTTGCGTCTTGCGTCTTGCCCAGCGTGCCTCACCGCGGCGCGCGTCGGGCTGTACGTAAAGCGAGACACCTTGTGCCGACGATGGAATGGAAAAGGTGCAGGCGCACGGCGGGACCGAACGGCTCGCATGACACCGCTCGCATGACACCAGTGCCGTGCACCATGCGCGCCCGTTGTCGGCGAGCGAAGAGGCGGCGGCGCGAGTACGTAGGCGCGTGGGTGCCTTGCCTGGCAGAAAGAGCGAGTACGAGCCGTACGGTGACACCGTGTCATACCGCTTGAAACAACGAAATAATAGCATCGGGGCTTCCCCCCCCCCTCCCCCCACACCCGCAGTGTCGTGATGTCGTGACGAGGGGACCGCAGGGGACCGCAGGTGTGCGTTCCCCGTCGCCCAAGGGGAAGGCGCCCAAACAAATTTGCTGTCGTTGCCATTGTTGCTTTTGCAGTTGCCCATTTCTGTGTATTCACTTCCTCTCCGCCTTGCTTGCCTCTTCCTCATACGTACTGTACATACTGTCCTGCCCCATGTCCAAGTATAGCACACCCCCCATTTCCATGCGCTGCGGGGAACAAAAACCTCAACTCACACCCAACCCACCCCCTCGCAATCGCCTCGCCAATCCCCCTACTGCCCTTCCCTCCCTCCCC
>NW_005179008.1:63690-169850 GCF_000350225.1 Chondrus crispus | reverse complement strand
CCCCCCCACCCCCTTGATCGCCCTCGATCTTGATCTCCGCCCGGTCAATCAAGCACCACACCTTATTCCTCACGCCAAGTATCCCGCCGTGACAAGAGTGGTACTGTACACGGTACAGTACTGCTTGGTCTCGCAACGGTTTCCCCACGCAACATCTTCCTCTTCCGGCTCCGACCCCTCCTCCTCTCCTCTCCTCTCCCGTTGAAAATTATTCCCGGTCCCCTTACCACCGTTCAAGAATAACAACATCCCACTCGCTCATCCCACCCCCTTCCACTTCCCGCCCGCCCTGCCCATCCCATCCCATCCCATCCCCTCCCATCCCATCCCATCCCTTCCCCATCCTCAATCTATGGCAAAACCCTCCGTCTCGACGGATGCGCGCCGCCTCTCCACAGCCGTCGATCGTCTCGATGCCGTCTCCCCCACCGACCGGGAGAGAGCCGCCCGCCATGTCTTCGACATTTGCGTCTTTCACGTCACCCGCGTCCGCAAGGCTCACCCTTCCCCCCCGCACCACCAGCAACCCCGTCCAAACTCACGCTTCTTCATCCCGCACGTTCCCCCGTCCGCCGTCTCCGTCTTCGACATCGTCCATCCCCATGTCTACCGCATCGCCCGTCGCCTCGATCGCGCAATGAGACATGCCGAGGTCTCCCCGCATCCCGCCGATGCCGCCGCTCTCATCGCCGCCGTCGACGCCCAAGGCGCTCTCGCCGCTCTTTTCGCAGTCGCCCAGAATGCCGGCGTCCATCCCGCAGAGCTCGATCGCCTCGCCCTGCCCCTCCGCAAGCGCACCGCCCCCGCCCTGTTGCGCACCCTTTTCTCCCCAGACATGCGCGTGGCAAACGCCGCCAAAAAGGCATTGCGACAGGTCGCCGCCATCGCCTCGTGCCAATCCACCCCCTGGATGACCTCCATTCGAGCAGCTCTGGAGCTCAGGTCGGCAGTCCGCTCAAATCGATCTTCCTTGCTCAGGGCATTGCTCTCGCGCCTGGCCGAAATTTTGCATCTCGTCGTTCGTCAGGCTGCCGTTCAGCGCCGAGCGGAAAAGCAACTCGTTCGACGCCGCTCTTCCCGATCATCGTTTAGTGCTTTGTTCCTGCTTCGCCCTCGCCCGAGCCTCAGCTCGGAGCGCCGAGCAGCTGATAAGAAAGCCATGAGATCGGAGAGGAATTTTTTGAAGGCCTTCTTTGGTGGCTTTGCTCGCCGAGTCCGCCCACTTGAATATCCCGCGGATGGAAAGGATCGCTCCTCCAAACGACGCTACCGCAAAGATGGGACTTTTAGCCGCCGCTACGCCCACCGCGCAGATAACATCGATGATATGCACAGTACGGCCTCTGGTGCATTTTCGCAAGCTGGAAGCAATCAAGGCTCCATGTTCAGCAATGTCACAGATACGCCGAAAGTGCCAGCTCCGGAGCGCCGCAGCGCGAAAACACGCCGGGGAGCTACGATAAAACGCGATGCAGCCACGGCCATGTACATCTTTGAGAAGTTGCTGGCAAAGCGTGTCAATCCTGACCTGGGTGATCGTGTTGAAGTGATCAGCACACTTGCTGACATCGCTCAGTCCACGTTTTCTAAGCAGTACGCAATTTCTCATAAGATTGAGGAAGTGAACGAGTACAGCGACGCCATGACCGACGTTTTCGTAAGCCATGGTCATCGCATCTATTCTGTAGTCCTTGAGATTCTTTTTCGACCAGTGCGCGAGGCCGACGCCAACAAAATTGGTGTTTTCTCTTTTCACGAGACTGGAATTATCGAATTCGGAACAGGGGCTCCATTCACAAGGCGGAGGCTTGCAGAGTTCCCACAAAGTGCGATATGTCTTCCCAACATGGATTGCACGGGTCTTGCCGCAGTATCCTGTAACTCCCTACTCAAAGTGGTCCTGCTTCATGTCCCTGTGGTATGCGCACAAAGGTTGGCTTTACTCACAGGCACTATCAATAGCGCCTTCCTGCATGCCTCTGAGGCACTGCAACGAAGAGAAGATGGATGCTTGTGGGAGGTGAGCAAGATTGTCACTGCCGTCGACGCATTAACTGTGCTGGTCGCTGCTATCCCGCCAACAGCGGAAGAAGCCTTAGAGATGATCATGCCGGAACCGGTGACCCTTCGACTGGTCATCGAAACATGCATTCGTTCTGTTAGCGCCACAGGTCGTCTCTTGGCTCAGAACGCCGCACGCTCGTCGGCTCCGCGGTTGTCCGATGAAGGCACTTTGGACTCTTTGCGGTCATGGCAGGCCCTCATTCGCGTTTTGCCGGCCAGCCCGGCAACATGGACTGGAACACCTTCCTACTCTTCATCGATCCTTTTTCTCGCGCAGGCTACGCGGAGAGCCTCGCTGATTGCTGTCTTGCAAGGGTACAGGAAGGAGAGATATACAAGCCGGTCTGCCGACGACAACGTTCTTGGCGACGAGGCTTACCCGTCCGTATCGACTTTGAACAGCAGCGGTTCTGGACATGGTTTGAGTATGGAAGAAAGCCAGGGTAGCGAACCTTCGAGTTTAGCAGAAAACGGAGGAGGGCTTGAAACTGAGGACGAAAACATCACCACCCAAGAACTCCATATGTGTATATCCGCAATGATTAACGTTCCCGGGACTAATCCTGTGGATGTGTTCTTTGAGCTGTACAGGACCATTGTGTACCTCTATGCCACTGATCTCAGGAAAACGCACACGCGAGTGAAGAGGTCTATGACACCGCTTTCCTCCTCAAAGGATGGAGTCCAGAAAATGAGACCCACGGACGAAGCTCTTAAATCTGACAATGGAATTCAACCTGGTAACGCGGAACCAAGTACGCCGAGGATTTCAGACGCGCGCTCACAATCTGATGAGGAAGTGAAAGGGATACTGGTGGAAAACATAGCTGTGGACGGAGAGTTGCCTTCACGTGCATTGCGACGAGCAGTGATGGCATCTGAGTTGGACCTCGGCGAGTATTTCGACATGGGCCAGCCATTGTCGCTACAGCATATAAGTCCGCATCAAACTGGTCATGCACCCGGAATTCACACATTTGAGGAGTTTTCACATGCACTTGCAATTATCATCGGAGCATTGTCAAAGAAGATGGTATCAGACAAGCTTGAAGCACCTCAGGATGCAGTGCAGTCGATAGCTCGTGACGTGCAACGTAGCGGCTCAGCCTATTTAAAGCGCGTGCACAAGCGGGCACGAGCCATTCTCCGGAAGGATACCTTCAACCATGAGTTCGATTGGAGAGCCGAGCGATACGAAGAGCGCATACGGAAGCTAGAAGAGGAGGTTGCGAGTCTGAGGAGCATGTTCCAACACATGCATGATCAAAGCTTAACTTTTTCTCGCCGGAAATCCCTTCCGAAGATTTTGGGTTGGTCGGGAGACACGCAATCTTCGCGACAGATATACGAACGCGAGCCATTCCATGACCCTGGTTGCAATCCGTCGAAATGCTTGTGCAGTTGCTGAGTAGAAGAGAGCAACTGAGGAAGACAATGTAATCCGTTTTCGAATGGCATCGCCGACTCACAGGTGGTGTTCTAACTCGTAATGCAACTCAACAATGCATATCACTTCGCGGTTCAAGCCGTTTTTTCGTTACGGTATTGACTGTTGGTGTGTAAAATTAAAGAAACTGAGCATTTATTATTAGACAATGAAAGCCCTTTAGAGCGAACAAGTCTCTTCATTCCGCATGCAATTGCCCCACAGGCAGAGAAAGAAGTCCGTGATGGGAGCGTGAAACATTTGCTGTCTGATAAGTATTGACAAAGCCCATTCGGTCTGTTGTTGCCCCGGCAAGAATCGTAGGGGGGGTGCAGTATTCTTTCTTCGCCGTCTCTTCCGATGTTTGCCGGCAAGGCATAAACCCCAAACTGCAGAAGCAAGGCACGGTCGATAAAGAACATGACATGATGTCGGTAACCAATGTTGTACCGTAGAAACGCTTCTACACACACCTACATCCCCGAAGATTTCGAATTGCGGTGTGAAATGATATCCGAAATTTATAAGCCTCTTCTCGATGCTTATTCCGTGCCCTCCGTTACTTTTGTACACGTGTTTCTTCCACAAGCCAAAAGTGGCTCCTTCGGTCTCCTGATCAGTATCATCTCATGTGGGGGAGTCTCATATACGGTAGTATTGATCTCTCCCACGCATCTGGAGAGCGAATAACATATTGAGACTCTATTTGAACTGAAACAAAGGTCATTCTGCGAGGTGAACGGTATCCAGTCATCCAGGAAAAACGGATGAATGGGACAAGAACAAAGCATTGGCGGGGGCAACGTGCCCGCCTCGAGCAAAGATGCCGGCGTGCACCGAGTTGAAGGCACGGGCCAATCGGCCACTTCATCACAACCTACCACAAAACTGGATCAAGTTGTGGCAAAGTCAAGCTCCTTGAATTTACCACAGCAAATCTTACCCCCTCCCCGTGTCAAGGATGAAATGCCCTCAGCGCTGCAGGGCACGCTTGTCATGCATGAATTGAATCGCGTTTTCCATAGTCTGTTGATGGGAGTCGAGGAAACTCCGAATTCACGCGTGCAGTCCACAACTCTTGAGGGAACTGAGGCCTCAGGTTCTACTGATGGCCATGGGACAGCAGGCACCCCCGGGCAGTCCGACGGCTCTAACGTGGATGGAGATGGAAGAAAAGAAGAAGGGCACGCCGGCAACAATGTTTTGCCAGAACGGACCTCGATCGATGACCTGACGAGGGAATTATCGGAAGATTCGCGAGCAGAACAAAATCGCTGGGCACGCTTGGGCATTGATGAAGCAACAGTCAGTGCCGTGCTAGAGCAATGTACAGGAGGACCGAAGATGGCCAGCGTGTTGAATCGACAGGCTCTGCTCTTGCAACAGATTATGGCTGCAAAAGAAAAGTCTGTCAGACTCAACGCTGCTATGGAAAAGCATGGGGTGGCCGCAAAACGAACTACAATGGCGCTCGAGCGGCTCGATCGAATTCACATTGCGTTGTCCGATGTCCAAGACAATTTAGAGTCTGCTGTTGCTACAGCAAATATTCTTGGAGCCTCGCATTTCTCTCATGACGATGAAATGTGCTCGTTCAAGAACTTTTTGCGCCACAACCCGCCGAAATACTCTAAGTCGGAACGTTGATACTGGCGTAAAAATGTGACGAGCTCTGTGTCCTAGCTCTCTGAAATCTGTCATTGCGACGAGAGCAATTGGAAATAATCTTGCTCATGTCTATAGCCAATGCCTATAGAGGAGCGCTTTTGCACGCTTGGTATGTGATATTCCAACTACTTTTCGACTAGGGTTGGTTTGATGGCTTGGCAGAAAGTCGACGATCCCAATCAGACTTTGCCCGTGAATGTAAGCACAGCTTAGGTCTTTTTCGTCACCGAACGAGATTGCTTCAGTTTTGAGTCAACCAACTTTAATTCTTTGGCACGTTCTCACGGCAATTGTAGTTTTTCTCAAATTGTTCGCCATGTTCTGGCATCGACGCAGACGGGGGCAGTGGTGCAAGGAGCCTTGCGCTTGTCGGATAATGGGCTCGTGGATTTCGCCAGAGCTGCCCAGAGCAAAAAAGGGTCCACTTATGATTCGCATATCCGCGTTGTTTCATTTAGGACTCATTTGCTGTGCAGGGCAGTTCCATGCCCTTGTTTTAATCTTATCTAAAGTACAACATTGAACCCCCTGGTACGGATCCAGGGGCGAGAACAGATGATATTCTTGGTCATGAAAGTGAATCTGATTGAAGGCAGACTTATATGACAGTCGAGAACTCAGTTTATGTGTGCTGCCCGAAAGCAACCTGATGGAGACTGAGGGCACTCTTCGCTGCTCTTCCAGAAAGTCATGTTTAAACGTGGAGCGTAAAAAATGGAACCAGGCGCGTATAGTGTATGTTCATTCCGGCAGTTACATTGGTAGAAAAATTCTCCCAGTTGCAATAGATGTGGATATCATGAAGCATAGTTCTATGGCTTGAGCTTTGCGGAAGCCACTCAAGGGTGTAAATACGTTTCTCCTGTTGTCCGCGAGACTAACCTCTTGCGCCGAAGTTGTATATTTCTGTGGTAAGTATGAGCGCAGCAGTCTGGACTCATTCGCTCAAAGGCACGCTGACTCAGCGTATCGGAGCAAGGCCACGAAGCGTTCGATAAATGCCCTTCGTGCAGCAAAAACAGCATTTGTCATAAACTTTACCCCTACTGCAGCTCTGGGGATTCGGGAGGCGGAAACTCGAAATTTTGGTGTGTGCTGTCTAGAAACCAAGCACACCAGAACCACAGACTAAAATCGTTCTTTGATCCTGAAGGGTAACTACCGTACATCCCTGATCGTTGTACGGACAGGGTTTTATGCATATGCTGACGAAATACTTCAAGCCACATCCAAAGTCGCTGGAGTTGGCGTGTTGGACAGCTCCGTCACGATCAAAGCGAGTGAGGACTACTGCTCTATGGCAAGCTTGAGTCATGAGAAAATCAATACCAGGTCTTCTTTGTGCCTGCTAGATCTACGTTACATACGTCCAGTCCCGTATAAAGCCACCCGGTTTACAGAATAGAAATTTGAGTAGCAGGGCTACCCTGCGGTAGAGCTCTATACGATCCCGCCCGTGCATTTGCTCTTTGGTTTGGCGGGACTTCTTTGAAATTGCTAACCGACGACGCACCACTGCACTCAGTTTACGTCTTGAAAAGAGTAGTGTCTTCAGGGTGCAGGAGTTGGAAATGACAAGGAAAGAGGCTGCACGTATCCGCGACGGGGCTGGTAGTGGCCAACGACTCATGCTGGTGATGAGCCCGTTGGTCAGCATGGGGCCGTGTCCATCCTACACGTCGACAGTGCAATCTTGACTAAAACCTGAGGACCGACGGTACCATCCTGATAACTCGAGATTGGGCCAGATGGAGGGGCCACCTTCTAGTTTCCGAAATAAGTGGCGTTCAAGAGCCTTGACGCAAGGAATCCCGATTCATGTCATGTGGGGTGAAGGGTGACGTCACTGAGTGGTAGTCCTGGGCACAACGGAAGATACCCATGTGCAGGATGTATCTAGCTGTGGCTCTCCGAAGCAGAATTTGGGATAATTTTTTGGATGATATTTTTCGAACAGACACCGCAACGCCCGCTCACCGATATGTCCCCCGCCTCTGATCCTTTTCATTGGTCCTCAGCTTTTACAGCACAAATATCTGCGGCGAACAGATAGGGGCGCCTCTATGTAAAGAATCTTCCTGTGTGGTTGCCGTGGTAATCCTTCGGCAGTTCCAACCACAGAACATATAATTCTCCTTCCCAAAAACCATTAGAAGCTCGCCATCAACGCTCCAATTCCATCTTCCTTGGCTACCCGCAGCGCACAGCCCCAAATCTTCTTTTCAGCCTCTGGTCTTCCGCCTCCCGTCACTGCATTCCGCCCGCTTTTCATCTGTCCCGCCACCGTACAGATCCGGTAGGTTTTCTTCTACATATTGCCGCCCATACGCGGCAGTAAATCTCCTCCCATCACAACCGACCCCTCCCTTCCCTGAACTTCCTGCCCTCATTCTCAAGCAATCGCAATGACGTCCTCCTCCCTCACGAACACTGCGCAGGACCTTGAATTGGTTTCTGCTCTCATCAGCATGAGTACAAGCCATCGCAACCCACACCCCTCAAGCAATCAGGGTAAAGTTACTTTCAAGAACGTCGAGAGTCCACACTCTCCCACGCGAATCGACGCAGAGTACCCTACTCCGCCATACCAACCCTCTCAGTCATCCCCTCCTCGTCGCCCGTGGCGAGAGCAACTACTGGTACCCACCCACCCACACTTCGCCGGTTCCCACTACTATGCGCACAGTATTCCGACGCATACTTTTCAAGTTCATCCAGCCATGCCGCCCTTTTCTGCAATTCACATTCAAGGACAACATCCGCATATCATCGCAAGGCCACAGGCCTCTCCCATCACTCGCTACACTCCGGAGCAGCGAAAGGCAGCTGTGCTAAGGTTTAAAGCCAAGAAGATGCGCAGGAAGAAGCAGTCTTCTGTTATTCGGTACCAAGTGAGGAAGCGTCTCGCCGACACCCGCCCAAGATTTAGGGGTAGATTCTTCAAAGCGAAGGCGGTAGAGAAGAAATCAGTAGGCGAAGACCAGACAACAGTCAGGGGTTCTGGGCAGCAGTAACTAATCGTTGTTCAGTTCTTCCTGTAGGTGAGCAGAATGTTAAGAGACGGAACGTGTATGTTTAACCAGTATTCCGTTTTCGTTCTTCCTCAGTATACGATCGTCTTGTGAAATATAAATGTTAATACACTCACTTTCCTCGATCTCATGAAACTTGCTATCACGCGCTGTTCTAAACGACTGTAGTGGGTGGGAAATTTGCTGGACTTCATATCTGCAGACATTTTACCAGCCGTGCGAGCATTTCACAATTTTAAGAGACTGGCCAAAAGTTACTACGACACGGAAACAGTTTCACTGAGCTACGGTACATGAGCAGTTTGGCTTCCCTCACAATGGAGGTTGCAAGTCTTCATCCAGATATGCACCTAAACCTTTTGTCCAGAGCCACGCCGGGCTAGCAGGTGGATCGATGCTTGTATCAGAACTTTGCCAAAACCTTTTCCTCTTCTCAAGCGATCTGTATGCGTCCGCTTCCCTCCTTCGCAATAGGATTTGAACACCATCCGCAACGTCTTCTTTAACCTTTTTGTAAATACTCATACTCAGGGTCGAGTCGTTGAGGCACTCCGCTGGAACTTCAATTGGTTTTCCAAATCTGTAGTACAGTCGATCTGGACGAGTTGGTACAGCAAGAGGAGGCACCATTAAGGGTCGTCGTGAAGTAGATTGGGTTTTCCATGCTTGAGAGTTGTCTCCGAAGACACTTTCAACATCGACAGGTCGTCCCAGAGCATCGTTTGCGGTTCTTATGAAATTGCCCATGGCCTCGGTATCCACCAGAAGTTTGACCATGTCTTCAGCTCCGACTGTGGAAACAGGAATAATTGTCGCTCCGAACAGCGCACAAGGACGAACAAATTCGGGTGAGTCTGGCCAATGAAGAGAGTACTTTTCATCGCTTTGACCTTTCAATGCTTCTCTTGCACCCCCGGGGAACAGCATGCACCAATTTCCCTTGCTCAACTGTTCGAGAAGGGCAGAAGGGCTCACAATTACTACCCCCGAATCTGAAACCTCGTCTAAACTGACTGTTGTGGTTCCCGGAAGAAGAACGGTCTCAGAGCCGAACAGGCGAGGGTGTGCAAGTGGACGGAGAAGAGTTTTCTTTGAGGACAATATTCGCATGCTAGGATACATTCCATCCAACCAACCCAACAGCGTGTGGTTTGAAATGAACAGAACAGGTTTCCCGTCAGTCTGATCGGGAAGATTCTCTTCGCCGACGAAGACAGGTGAGCATTCTGTGTTCCAACGTCCGAGAAGGGATTTCAGCCTGCTCATTTCAGCCAGAGACTTATCTGCTGTCGGATTCGTATCAGTTGAGTTTTTTGCTAGTTTCTTCCTCAGTGCGTCCCTCCGCTTCTCAAGATTTGGAGAAACAGTTTCTTGCGAGGTAGACTCCGTAGTCTTTCGGAAGCCATTTTTAAATGGTCTTAACAAATCCGGCAGAACAAAGCGCTTGTCGAACATCGGCGAGTGTCCACCATACGGCAAAACTGCAGAGTAAATGTTTGGTATATAACGCTGAAGGCGGTAATTTTCAGAGAGACTGGGTATCAAGTTATCGTTGACTGTGCTGATTACGCCAATTTCGTTAGGTCCAAACTCATGAGTCAGCTCTGAAAGCTCCTGACCGGACATAGAACAGTTTGAGAGGATTCCCATTCGGTGCGACAACGCGTCTTGGGGCAAAATGTCCGCCATTTTTGATAGGGCAGCCAACATTTTGCGCAATCTAGGGACCAGATCTGGGCCGATATCTTGCGTCACAGAGTCGGGATCAAGAATGAAAGGAAGAAGGATGAAGGGCATTAGAACGGTATAGTGCTCGTGAGTAAAACCAATAGACAACAAAAATTCCCACAATGGTCTTGCTGCAGACCGCTTGTAACATGTCGCAGGGTTGATCATCAGAGCAAGGTCAATGTTCAGTGTTTTCTGCTCTTGACTTCGCTTTCTGCGTATGTTCTCGCGTGATACCATGACGGTCAATGCCCCGCCCATACTTTCACCAATAATTGATACCGGGCCCCCTTTGGCATCATCATATATCAGTTCCAGAATGGAGCTTGCCAGTTCTTCGGGCGACTGCCTATTCCCAAAAGGGTACTTCACACTGGATAATACCCACTCCCCATCTTCGTCAATGTTTGCGACCTGTGACAAAATGCTCTTCCCAGAGCCATCAATACCGGGGATGTAATACATTTTCCTGCGCTCTGTTGCTAGGTCCTTCGAAGCGTCAGACAGAAACAGTAATGACAATTTGCTGTCATCCCTGCTTTCTTCATTTTCTTCAAACACCTTCATTGCTCTCTTTGCACGAATAGGCTGCCACGGGCTGTATATTTCAGTAGAAACCTTTCCAAAATTGACGTTTGGATTCGGTCTATCCAAGATGTGGGGTCGCTGTTCAACATGGAGTCCGAATCCGCCTGCAAACCCGGCCGCTGTTTCCAACTTTTTCAGGACATCGGTAACGTAACTCTGATCTATTCCCCAAAACTCCGCGCCATCAATAGCGACCTGGACGTATCGTCTACTCGGTCTGATGGCGTTACGAATGAATGCCGGTGTCCTCTTTCCATAGAAGACGAAGGTCTTCGCTCGCACGTCGATACGATCTTCCTCGCTTGGTCCTGTGCGAACTGAAACCGTGATTTGCTCTGTGCAACCGACTTTGAGAAGATCTGGGAGCGCATTCAGCGGGCTGTCTTCTGGGGGGACCCCCTCTGACAAGGAAAGTCTTTGAAACTCATCTCGATTAACCCAATGAACGATGCCATGTACTTGTGAGCCTCTGCTGCGCTCTATATTAGCGTTGGCGGGCTCAGGCGGTAGCCCAGGAAGGTTGAAGACAAGACGATGGTTGTCGAGGACAGCGACGGCGGAGTGAAGGATTGGGAATCGTCGAAGCCGAAGGCGTGACATGGGACCAATTTTGTTGGGATTCATATTGGAAAAGTAGGCAAAATAGGGAACGGCATTCCCCAACCCGGCGGGTAACGACGGGGGCTGTGTGGGTTGCGCCGGTGGCAGGTCCGATTCGGGCGCTCTAGGTTCGGATAAGACATCTGTTTTGGAGGGCTGCGTGGCTGTAGCGGTCACTTGAATGACACGAGAGAGGCGAGAGGGAGAGTGGGTGGGGGGTGTCGATGGCGAGGTTGATGTGCCCAAGAATGCAGGTCGAGAGGTGAGCGGGGCGCATGTAATGAATGATATCATGTTGGACAGAAGTTGTGACTTGGTCTGAGGCCGGCGAAGAAGAAGTGCTTCTCTCCGGTGATGCTCGGTATATGCATGAGAAGCAGAAAGTTGCGTTTGATGCTCACTGAGGTCCGAGGTTTGGCAATACGCAGCTCTCACATGTCGTGACAAAAGCAGCATTGGGCTCACAGAGCCACTTATCGGGAGGGCACTGGTCTGAGAAGTGCCGTGCGGATCAAGTGCATGGCCCTCCAAATGTCGAATATTTATTGGTTGGAAGCTCTTGCCGGTTCGCAACACGGCGCATACCAGCAGTGTCCCTTCCTCTTGTCATACACGTGTACAAACATCAAGGCAATCTCTCGACCATCTCGCGCTCACCGTTGTTAGACCCATGCTATCACACGTATCGCCATTTGTTGTGTCGCTCCCGTGCTGTATGAAGGCCGCCGCTGCATTTGCCTTTTATCCTCAGAGTCTTTTAATGGGTACACCGCAGCCACCATGACCTCGCGGCCATCTGCCAGTTTATCATCTGCATCGACAGTCCCTCCCTCTCCTTCCCGAACCCCTGCGTACACTTCTGTACCTTCCGATGACAACCGCAACTCTCCGCTGCCCTCAAGCAATAGCTCGCCGCCGCCACTTGCTGCCCAGATTCCGCCTCCCCTGTCTACCCCCGAATCTGACGAGACACGTCGACCTTCGCCAGCACAACAACTCGGCGACCTGAGTGCTGGCCCACATCGCACGCCCCATACCCACATTGCGACTGGCAGTGATCGAGACTTCGGATCTCCGACACGGCAAAGTGAACGTGGCCCACCGCCTGAGTTGATCACTTCAGTCCCTGGGGACTTCTCCGCCCCAAATCGACGTGAATCGCAAACGGCTGAACACCTGAGAAATCTTCAAGTGAGTCGAAAACGCCCTCGCTCTCCCGACTGCGCGAGTGTCCCATCCGACGAGGGAGGTGGAAGCGATCGTCGCACTTTCTCTCGACAAAGTGCATCACCATTCCAGACGAAGAGAGTGCGCGGAACCAAATGGCCTCGGAGTGAGCCCAATGTGGGAAACGAGCATCCGTTAAGCAATGTACACCCTCGAGTGGAGATGTCGTCCTTGCGTGCTATCCCAGTAGAAACACGCCTTGCACATCGCTACATTACTGCTCTACACACTTTAGACAGCGTCTACCGAAATCGCCTACCATGCGCGGCCTACGTGGAGAAGGTTGCACACGACATGGTCATAGACTCACGCGAACTACGTCGTGTCCACGCGCTTGCCGTCATCGCCCGGCTGGCTGAA
The DNA here is from genome assembly GCF_000350225.1 of Chondrus crispus. NCBI lineage: Eukaryota > Rhodophyta > Florideophyceae > Gigartinales > Gigartinaceae > Chondrus > Chondrus crispus. The sequence goes on along the minus strand of NW_005179008.1, from coordinate 157,157 downwards.
CGCAAGCCATTTGAAATTAAGCGCTTTCGCTTTCGACAGATTCTCGCTGGACATCGCGACCAACATCGCATTACGCGCAGTCTTGCAGGAAGCAAGGAGTCAAGATTGTCTGGCCCTCGGCGGCGGAAAGGCCATCCCATGCGAGGAGAAAGCATTCGAGACGCCAGGGAGACTCTTGCCTCTGCTGGGTGGAGATATTTGCATCGCAAACAGCGAGCTTTTGACGTTCTCAATGGTACAGAGACGATCGCTCAAATGAAGGAAGATGGGGTGTATATTGATGACTCGGAAGTACTCTCCGTGCATGAAGATGACAATTACAATGACGAAGAGGCGGCGAGACAGAAAACGAACAGTTGGTTCAGTGCGATTCGGGAATTGCCAGATTCGGAAGGCGTACCGGATGAAGAGATAAATCGGATATCGAGAAAGGTCGAAGGCTTCGCAGGAAGGTTGCGGCAAGTGCCAAGTTTCGCGAAACTCAAAGAGATATGTACCGTCTTACCCGACAAAAGAGACTCAGAAGCCAAGGTGGAACAGGTATCTGAAAGCTCAAACTTCGATTGCCCGTCACGACTCGCGTTTCTCATAGCTTTGTATCGAGCTGAATCGCTGAAGCTGCAAGCCAGTGCTGACTACCTACATGACTCTCTGCATTCACAGGGAAAGCTGCGACTGGAATTCCGGCGTGAAGTGCTGGAAAAAGCTGGTATTTCTTTGCATCTCGTCGTGGAAAAATTGCTACTTTGTTCTTTCTCCTCACTGTCTCAACTAGCAGAGAAGGGAAACCGGTTTGTTTGTCTTGGGAAGCTCATTAGTGAACAAGACAGAGTGAGACTATCTGAAGCAGTAAGAGAGACACAAATCGATTGTTTAGAGTCGCAGATGAAAGTTCGGGACCGACGCATAGCCGTGAAGCTTGTGGAATCATTTCTCTCAGCGAAAAGATGTCTCCGAGCCTCTATTGCAGAGTTGCGATCACTACTCGGGGATGAAGAGTATACAAACCATGTGGTTGAGTGTCTCCATGGAAACCCGTTTGGGATTGTGAACATTTTGGCGGATGAAGGGAGGCCTTCTGTGTTTGTAGAAAGGGCTGTTGTGGACCACTTTGGTGATTTGTCGCAAGCACGCGCTGCGTCCTTCGCGAATGTCATCGGGTCGTGGACGGCATCTAGCGGATCCAAGTGTGTCGTTGAAGATAAGTTTTCGCTCACTGTTGATGAAAAGCTGGCAGCGTACTGCAAGATTCATGCAGACCGCACTAAGCATGACAGAAATACATGGGCAGAGTTTGAGGCTTCTTGGGGTCTTTTCCGCGTTATCTGCCAGAGAACGACGATTGCTGATCCTGTTGAGGCGACTATTAGAGTACTGAATGAAGATAAGGGAGGAAGCGGAATTCTGAATTGGCTTTCATCTGAGAGCCTCGAAAAGATTTGCGTGCGCGTTGGGACGAATGGCGATGACGCTGTTACGTTAAGAAGTTTTGCCAACGCGTTTGTCCCCAGTATATGCGATTGATGCGGAGTCGGTATCGCTGTTTCGTGGCTTTTTACGGAAGTTGTCTGAATGTGAATCGTGGTAGAAGGGCCGGTAGCAGCACGGGCGCAAGACACTTTCGATTGTTGTGGGGTGCGTTGAAGAACATACTCTCACTTCGGTGTGGAAGCAGCCTCCTTGGCAACTCGATGTTCAGCTCGCAAAAGACTGTACGACAGCAGACGTGGAGAGCGGCAAAGCTATGGCGATTGATTGGCTACATGCTGCACAAGCGGATTTTCCGTGTTTCTGGGCCGTGCTGCCGTTATTTGAGCCTATTCAGATCATCCTTTTTGTGGTTGCAGGCTAAACAATGCCCCAAGATGCACAGAACAGGCAGGGCAAGAGTTGTTCCTGGTATGGATTGGTTTATTTTGGAGAACAAATCATTGTGATCCATGTAGGGTTGCCACCCGTTGGTGTGTGAGCCAAGCCACTTAAATTATCTCAAAAAATTTAGCTCGCTTTTCGCAAGTGGTGTGACCATTCAAGCCCGAGGCGCCATGGATTTTGGTAACACTGAGGTGTCGCAACTGCTTTTCCTGTGCTAAGCTATCGAATCTTAAGCCAGCCGTCTCTGCAAGAAGGATGGAGCGCCACCCGGCCGGTTGCGACCCGGAAACTTTTCGTCGTATTCCGTTTCCGTCTTCACGTCGTTCAATACCCCGACGAAGATCTGCCCCACGGGCTGGAAGGGGCGGTATTCCCCGCGCTACTTCTATCTCACGATCTGCTGCTGGATTCAGCTTGTATTTGGAGGATGCCATTACTGACGTTTGTAGGGCATCACGCCATTCCACGGCAGACCACGCATCACGTGCTAAGTTTCGTGAGCTTTCCCACGAGTTAAAGAATCGATTCATTGCTCATGTCGTAGCAGAACTGCGGGGCTCAATATCAACCGCAAGGTATAAAGAGGACCCCAGAAAGAGGCCTAGATCACAAGATGCGTATGGCCTTCATGAAGACCGCCATGTGTCCTCACGGAAGCAACTGAAGCGACCGAGCCGGGGAATCGCCCTGCAGTCTTCGCCACATGCCTCAGTGAACACGAGAAGGAGGGCATCTATAGACCTTACTTCGAACGGATTGCTCGGTGCCAGTGACGAAGAAGTCGGGTCATATAGCACTCGTTACCAAACCCGGCGAACGGTTGATGCTCGATTTGATGAGGGCATGGACGACCAAGCTGTTCTCGTAGACCGCAGGACACAAGGCTTGAGAAGGCGAGATTCTCGTCTATCTTCTGCAGAAACAAATGATGCTGAAGAAAAGTACTCATCTGAAATGCATGAATCAGATGAGGACTTCGAAGACAACGAGAGCCATCTTTTTATACCACTCGTTAGGCCAAAAAAGATAGTGCGACGACGGTCCTTGTGTTCTGATCACATGTCCTTGACTCCAGTCATAGATGACGACGATGAGGGCACGGACAGCGAGGAGCGCAGAAAAGTGCAGGCGCGCCGACCGCTCCGGAAGGTTCTCGAAAATCAACATGAGCCACGTCTAGTCTTTGCTGTCGTGCCAAAAGAAGGACATCGCCTTTGCTTTGATCACAAGATCTTACTACCGGGTTCTGACGGTGCTGTCTTTCTGCCGGTGCCGAAACCTGAAGGTATAATCAAACCAAGTGAGCAGTCGGATATTTTGATGCACCCTCTACCACCCGATGACGCATTCACCTCTCTGGCTGGATTTCCTACGACTAATGACAACATGCCCGTGCCAGGGACGCAGCCACATATGCTTAACGGCACTACAGGCCAGAGGACTGCCTCAGACACCCCAGCACCCACCACTACCAAGCCCGCAAGAGACCCACATCCAGAATATAGTCAAGTGGACTTGATTGCGGCAGAAAGTATCCATGCACCTTTTGAAAGATTTTCGGCACCTTCTTCTGCAACTAAAGTCAAGAAGATCAGGGGAGACATTCGGGATGAGCTTCAAGCTTTGGGCTCAATTGCTCCTGCTCAACAAAGCCCTGAACCGATCACTTCGCGACTCCCAGTTAATGTTGGTGAAGTAGTGCGGCAGGGGGACATACGAGGTTCAAGTACACACCAATCTCACGACATGGCCAGTTTACCGGCTGAAAGGTCTGGAATGCCGGATTTTAACCAACTTCGTTCTCTCATGCTGGCCATGGGAAAGTCAGGACTAGTGCCATCCATGTTTTACGCACAAATGTATCCGCAGCTTATGGCACCTCATCAGGGAGTACCAACCGCATCACATGTCGTTCAACCATCGCAAGCTGTGATGGCAGCGCCTCCACACGTACTGCCGGCGCCCCCGCATGTTCGGCCTGGGTCTTCCCACATGCTCCCACCTCACTTTTTTGGTTCTTCAGCACTTGGGACCACCGCATCAAGCCGCGTTGTAGGAGTCCCTCTCATTGCAGATGTACAGGAACCAGTCAATGAGACAACTTTAAGGCAAATCCCTGCGGAACATGTTGAGGACTTCAAGGATACATACAAACGAACTCTCTTGGAACTAAAGAAACAGAATACGGGCAGTAGTCATGTCGAGCGCGGTGATCTTGGTTGAATATCTAAGCTCACTACGTCGTTGAAAGTTTAGGGGCAAATACACCAGTTGACGATGATAAGCAAAAAGTCTGCAGCTGTAGCCCTTCTGAAGACTATTCGTCCACGGACCGTTGTTTATGCAGTATAGGCATATCTGGAGAAGTTGATCGCTGGGAGCGTTCGGCTGGCAATCCAAAATAGGATCTGCGTATCCCTACGTGCCATGAACACATCTGGAATAATCTGGCCCGACAGGATCCCCGTCTTGAGTGTGGGGTCCCACAAGCAAGCAGTCAGGATTCAAAGAATTGGTTACGACTGAAGGAGAAAGAGAAGACGGAGCACGAGCATTTAGTGTAGGGGGCCTTGTTGGGGCTTAGAGGTTAGGAAGCCTCAGACGCGCATTTGCGGTGGTTTAAAAGGGCGGGCATATGGTACATGTATCATCTTTATTCAACGAATTCCGCTCTGAACTACATTCGTTAATTTCAGACCCATGAAAACGAACAAACGAAATGAAAACAGATGCTGCATAGCCTGGCTTCGCGCATTGCTTGGCAAGAATTGCTTTGCTATCTGAGCCGGACAGAGACCCACCGTACATGTGGGCGCTCGAAGTGCAATTTATTGCTACAGTACAGTACACAGCTGTGGGTCCACAGTGCAGACTCTCATTCTAAATTTGGAACGAATTATTACTAATTATTGCTTAATTTTCTGTCAAGTGATCTCCGTTCTCCATGACAATTGATCTTTTCCCTCGTGCAGTAGGTCTCTCAAGGGTTTGTAGCAATTTGCATTGCACGTCGAGGATTTTTTTTTGGGCACGACTAAGTTTTGGGAGCGTGTGGCACTTGGACGGTGAGCGCTTTAGAAGCATGGCTAGGGGGCGCTTGCTGTTCGTGGCAAGTGTACATCCCACGTTAAAGAGACATAACAAAATTCAACGCTGCTCTGCTCAGTTGAGCTGTCGTGGCTTTTTCTCAGGCCAACCTGTGAGATCAACGGTAAAGACTGCGAAAAAGTGGGAAATATCAGCAATGTGTTCGATGCAACCCGCAATGGCGTCAGAGAGCAGTTTAAAGATTTTGAAATACGGAACCAACCCGATCGACGGGCAAACTACTGGCACGAGTGGCATGCGTAAGAGGGCCAAAGTGCTCGTATCAAATCCCAAATTTCTTCCCAACTGGATTCAGTCCTTGTTTAATGCACTTGGAGGTAGAGACGTTCTAGAAGGAACTACTCTTATCGTGGGTGGCGATGGCCGATTTTACAACACAGTCGCCGCGCAAACTATTATTCGCATGGCGGCAGCGCATGGTGTGAAACATTTGGTTATTGGTCGGAACGCCATTCTCACAACCCCAGCTGTGTCAGCGATGATTCCCGCGCGGAAAGCTGTGGGCGGAATCATTCTAACCGCGAGCCACAACCCAGCTGGCCCTGACGGTGATTGGGGTATCAAGTACAACACTGGGGCGGGCGCCCCGGCTTCGGAAGGACTAACTGATAAGATATATCAAGAAACTGTTGGAATCAATGAATACTTTCTTGCTGACCTTGGCATTGATATAAATTTAAGTATTGAGGGTACAACAAGTTTTGCTGACGGAGCGTTCACGGTAGAAGTTGTCGACCCTGTTGCGGAGTACTGCGATCTCCTGGAAAGCATTTTTGACTTCAATGATATTAAGAAGTTGCTCGCTAGGAGTGACTTTTCTCTTGTCTTCGATGCCATGCACGCGTCAACAGGAGAATATGCGAGGGTAATACTACATGAGAAGCTAGGAGCGCCGTTAAGTAATCTCCTCAACGAAATCCCTCTCCAGGACTTCGGGGGAGGTCACCCTGATCCAAATCTGACATACGCCGCTGAGCTAGTGAGAATGTTGGATCCGAGGCAGACTCCGGATGCGCCCCAATTCGGGGCTGCGTCTGATGGTGATGGAGATAGAAACATGATACTTGGCAGGGGTGTATTTGTTAGCCCTGGGGATTCGGTTGCGATTATAGCGGACTACGCCGCGAGAGCCATCCCGTACTTTCGAGGCAAACAATTGAAAGGCTTGGCGCGGTCTATGCCCACTTCATCCGCTCTAGATCGCGTCGCTGAAGCTCTTGGTATTCCAGTTTATGAGACCCCGACTGGATGGAAATACTTTACGAATTTAATGGATGCTGATCGGGTGAGCATTTGCGGAGAGGAATCCTTTGGCACAAGCTCAGAGCATATTCGTGAAAAGGATGGTTTATGGGCAGTACTGTCTTGGCTCAGCATTCTAGCGTACGAAAACCGTGACAGCCCCATTGGGAGCCTCGTTACAGTTGAGGATATACTGGTAGGTCATTGGCGGCGATACGGTCGAACGTATAATATGCGCTACGACTTTGAGGGCGTTTCAAAAGAAGCTGGCGACCATATGATGAACTGGTTACGAGAAATGGTTGATGGGGTGGCACCCAAACACCCTGAAATTGCAGAGATTGATGAGTTCCAGTACAAAGATCCAATTGACGGTACAGTGGCCTCGCAGCAAGGAATCCGGGTGACGACAAAAGACGGAGGACGCGTTGTATTCCGTTTAAGTGGAACCGGCTCAGCGGGGGCAACAATTCGTGTATACTTTGAGCAATATCAAAAACCCTCATCGTCGTTCACGGTGAAAGATCCAAAGGACGTCTTCAGGAATCTCGTTAAGAAGGCGATGGGTTTCGCCAAGATACCGGAAATCACCGGGCGAACCGAGCCTACAGTGCTGACTTGAGAAATATGCAGATGACGTGCATTTAGTCACAACACAGCTCTGGACCAGCCGTCATCACATGGTCTCGTTGGGATCCGGCATCTCTCCTTACCTCTTTTTCTTAGAGGATCCAGAACCTTTCCGCGATGGTCTGATATTCATTGCCGTGAACAGCCCTGTCAACGCTACTGCCCCAAAGCTTGATGCAAACAGAAAGTACAAACCGTTAGGAATATTGGAGAAAAGGTAAATCGTGGCTGCTGCTGCGAAGCCATACACAGCGACAAGCGCATGAAAAGGACGAGCTGATGAAAACTTAGTATCCGATTCTTCTTCGTTTGGTCTTCCCAGAGTCGAAATGTCTTTGTTGAAATCTGCAATACGCTTGTCCTTCTCGTACCATCGTTCGAGAAGCCATTTCTCAAGATCCTCCTCTGCCTCCGGTAAATCCTTCATTGGATAAAACTTAACATGTACATGGACAACTGTAGACACCCTCCCGGCTAGTGCCCGTTTGATCGCAGGCTCTTCACCCTCGAACATGAACGTCGCGTCTATGACACCATCAAATTTGTCACGCAATGCGGAAACGATTGCAGTGAATGCCTTATATCGCGGGAACAGGACGTGCGTCGTCGGCGCAAGTTGTTTTGTGGCAGCGTACGCTTCGGAGTACTGTTGCTTTTCCTCTGTAAAACGGGTTCCCTCAGGGTAGAGAACAAACCAAAGAGGATTTCCCGTTTCTGAGTAGGTTCCCATCGAGGCCAAAGCCTTGAAAAACTTGTCCTTGTCGGCACCCCAAGACCTGGTCAAAAATGCAAACTCAGCAAATTTCAGTATGTTTCCAAAAAGTGGTACTTTGCCCAACGAAGCCTTGACAACAGACTTCGCATTTCCAGGATACGGATATCCAAAGCGTGCGACATACGCCAGTCCGAGAAGCCAGTCCACATCTGAGCGGTGATTAACGATGGTCAGATGGGACTTGAGTGGATCAATGCGATCGCCATAAGACTTGAAAGACATGCCGGCCCAATCTTCCAGAAGGAAGACAGAGAGCAAAAAAAAGCAACGTGAGAAAAACGTGCATGCATGGCGGTGGTGCTTCAGTGAAATGGGTTTGATAAGGAAGTAGCTCAGGGCCTCGAAAAAGCACGCGACGGAAGCGGCGCCGACGAGCGGGAGGAAAACCCCAATGACGGACAAAAATGCTTTGAGTTTCGCAAAACTCATCGCAACGGCCTCGATACGTGTGCTGTGTGAGGGCAGAACACTTGCAGAAGCCAAGAATCGTGGCCGGAGCTTCCTGCCTTCGCGTTGTCAAAAATGAGGAACGGACGATACTCTGAGGGAACAAGAGCAAACGCCGATAATTTTGAGACAGGAGGGAGCTGGGGTGTCTCGCTTTGCTGGGAGGTAGAGGAGATCAGTGGACGCGTGGGCCTCTTAACAAATTTATCGAGTGCAACGGACATGGGCGCGCGAAGGCTTTTGAAGAGACGAGGCGCTTCAGCGAGTGATGGTGCGGTGGGAGGGAGAAGAGGAGAACTGCACGTGGGCGGCTCGTCTATGTCGGTGGAGACTGATGGCCACCCGTGGCCGTGGCGGTGGGTCTGCAGCAATGAACTGCGGAAACAGTCAGTCCATGAAAAGTTATAATTAAATTGGCTGCGGGTGGGCTAGGACCGTAGAGCGATATGGCCCCGCACTCTTCATTCCAGTGCATCCAATGAATCAGCGACAGCCGGTTTGGCTCTGTGTCATCGACAAACGAAGCGTGCGATGCCTTCGGATGACTTTGAACTTTTGGCGTAGTCATGCTTTGTATTGTTCTGGAGGGTCTCCTATCCGACGGGACTCATTTTGTTTACGCATCTTGAGCATCTGTGATACCTGCTCAGCAATGGCTATGACACACTGTAGATAACCTTTGGTGACACAGCTTGTGCATCTCTACCAAAATTCGCACAAGGGCAATGATGATACCACACGAATCTGCTTTTAATTACGATCTCCATTTGTTTGACAAAGCCTTTTCTCGGTCCCGTTCCCACCACGTCTCCGACTTGTAGCCCTTATACAACATAGAACCATCCTTCCCTTTCACGCCATCAATACTCAACCCATCCGTCAAAATATCCCTCACACGGCCCAGCGGTGGTCTCTCTTCTAGCACTGTCAACCTCTTGTAGTTGCCCTCTTTTGTATCCAGGAGCACTTGGTAAGCCCCCGGATAAACCTTGTACAATGCGCCAGAATAGTTTACTATATATGGCGCCCTGTTCATCGAACGCGAATATGTCCTCGTCCGCAAATAGTACACCGGTAGCACTTTGCTCAAAAAACGGTAATGCAAGTCCTTCCGCGGAAAGGCCGGCAGCCCGAGATCCCCTCTCGATGTGTCCAGCTTTAAGTTGAAAAGCACAACGGGGCGATCGCCCGCCAAAGCGACGAGCTTCTCAACGTCGGGCAGCTCTTGACATGAAGCGCCCAGCACAACGAAGAAGTCGTCGTCCTCCCTCACAGCGATATCCAGCTCCGGCTTTGTCCAAATGCGCTCAAGAATGGAGCCCTTGCGCGCGTCGCGCAGAGACCCGAAGCGGATGCCGTTAATAGGCTCCTCACTCTCATTGTTCTGTTCAACCGCGCGATCCTTCTCGACCAAGTCCGGAAAGCAGATGGAGACCCTGGTGCCCTCCCTTGCGTACTTCTTCGCAAAGTCGACGGCGAGGCGGACGTTCGCGTCCGACACGTCATACGCGCCGACAGCGGCGCTCTCCAGGTCGGCGGTGGGCAACGGCGGGAACTCAACTTCGAGAAGCTTGTGCCCATCGGCGAGGGCAGCGTCGACGGCACCTTGTGCTTGCGTGATAGCCTGGTAAAAGGTGGAAGGCGGTGGGGTGAGAGCGAGGTCTTTGCTCTTCGCTTGTTTGGCATCCGTCTCATTCGTGGCGGTTGCGCGAGGAGAACGAGAGATGCGGACGTAGGATCTTTGAAACAGCTGGTTGCGAAGTGGCGTTGTTCTTTTGTGGAGGCATGTTGAGGTTTTGACATTTCCCAATAAAGTGGGCAAAGGAACTGGTGAAACAAATGCCATCCGGAGATTTGTAATAAGCTTTTTCAAATCTGATGGCTGTTGGAGACAGAAGTCGCTTTTGACAGATATCGTTTTCCGTGAGCTAGTGGTCTGAGAAAGATGAACAACTTTGTTGGTTTATGCCCCTACTGCCGTAAAGGATTTAACTAGCATGTACGGAGATACAAACGGTTTTGCAATTGGGAAGATGTGGACAAGGATTTCGTTGGAAAGCCAAGTGTCGAATCGGCAACCGCGGAGAGATCTTGCAACTGGATGGCAATGGAGTACTTTGTACCAATCAAATCATCTTATTTATCCACTTTAATTTAAGCGCAGATTGGCTCTCTGCACAATCTGGCGACTCCTCGGAACAGGACCGGCACTCGAAAGTCTTTCAATTGTGATACTTCTTCAAACTTTGAAGTACAGTATCACAATTGAAAAAAAAACGGTTCTGTCGCCTTTGAACTTCAATTAGGTTACTGCCTGAAAGAAATTTGTGAAGCAGGTATGCGGTACTGAGTCACCTAATGCTATCGCAGAAGCGATAGCAAACAAAACGTCTGGTACTCCTACATCGGCCTGTTGATACGCCTACATCGGCCTGTTGACAGGCCGATGTAGGCGTACCAGACGCTTTGTTTCATTCTCTTTTCGTTGACATCAACGAAAAGAGAATGCCGAAGTGTCTCCAGATGGATCGCATCACAACCAAAACGGGTCTGAGCCACAAACCCGCCCGGTTGCCAATCCAATCGCGATCTAATTACGCAAAGAAAACCACTGTAATCACGCTCAATTTAATAGTTTCTGGCAAAAAAAAAATCTACTATTGGGCCTGCGGAAAGACCAAAGGAAGCCTCAAATGTAATTTTGTGCTGACATTCAGCCCTCTTGCTCTATTCCAAGCCTCACCTCTTGACTCGCGCCCTGTGCTTCGCCCTTCCCGTCCATCGCCCCCTTCAACTGACCCCATCCTCAGCGTGCCTTTCACGGTGCTCCAGAGAGCAACTCCCCCCCTCCCCCCCCCCCCCCACATCCCTTCAACATCCGCATCACTCTCGCTCAGCATCAAATCCCCTCTCACGCGCCATCGCGAAACGCCGCTAGAGCCCGCATTACCCACGATGCTGCCAGCCGTGGCCGCCCGCCGCGGCGTCTTCCTCGCCTGCCTCTGCGCGCTACTGTACGCCGCACACGCCGGCTCGGTCGATGACAAGCTGCAGTCTCTCAGCTCGGCAGAGCTGGCGAAGCTGGAGCGTGAGCTCCAGTCGCAGGTAGATCAGCACGATATGGAGCTGCAAGCTATGCGCAAGGATACGGAGCGTCTCAAGACGGAGCAGAAGGTCGTCGACGAGGAGGCCGAGCGTCTGCAGGGCGCAAAGAAATGGGAGCTGCAGGAGAAGATCACAAGGGAGAAGGAGCTGGAGGCGGCCAAGGAGGATGTCCTGCTGAAGCAAGAGAGCATTTCTAAGATGGCCACGAAGGTGAGCGAGCTCAAGGACCAGATTGAACGCCTGGAAAACAGGTTGACCGACCTCAATCGAGAGAAGGACTCCACTGAGCGCCGCTATCAGGATCCGTCCCTCGTGGACGTGCTCGAGTCGCGCTCGCACAAATGGGGCTCGGTAACGCGCAATGTCTATAACAAGACAATGACTGACATCGTCCCGGCGTTTTCTAGTATATCCGAGACAGCTCGCTCGTATCGCCGCACTGTTTCGAGAACCTCACGCGCTTTGGAGTTGGGCGTTTCGCTGCTTATTTATGGTTTTGTCGTGGGAGCCTGTGTCGCTGTGTATAGAGTTTACAACAAGGTTCGCGGAAAGCTCTCTATTTCGCGCTTGTTGTTCCTTGGCGATGCATTCTGCGCCGGATTTTGGACAATCATGCTCCTGTGCTTCTGCGTCTTGTTCGACGATCCGCTTTACGTCATGAAGCAAAATGCGCCAACGCCATTTTTCGTTTTTCAGCTTATTGCGTGCTTTTCTTATGTCAACTTTGTACTCCTCAGAGTGCTCGTTCTAGCATCCAAAATGACTTTGGGAGCCCTAGGAGAGACTCTTGCTGTCGTCGTCGTGGGTCACCACTATTACGTCAGGGTGTGGCAACCGGCCATCCTCGACAAGCCCTTCCACGGAACATTTTTCTACTACTTCTGCTACGCATGGCTTTTCTGTGCCTTTGCGTACAACCGAGTGCAAGAATTTGCACCGCTCAAACAACTGCGAGGCCCCCAGCTTCCGCCATTGATGTGGCTTCGAGTACTCATCACTAGATTCACGGCTCGCGGGGTACCCGACGGTGACATTGAAAGTAGCCCGTACGCAGCCACAGATGAGGACGATGACCATGGTCACGAACGTTAAACCCCCGGAGATAGACGCTCCACTCGCCAGAAATAGCTGGTACGGTCTGAACGCAGCATGTCTAACATGTAAAGGAGGATAATCACAAGCACTGGAGCAAAAAACAAGCCGAAGCATCAAGCTTATGCGATACGTACGATGCGCTACATTCGTGTCACGCTCCGCATGGTACTCTCTTGCACGAAGTGATATCTCTTCCTCATCCCGATGATACTGGCGGTACACGTGGATTGGCGCTTAAGTTGCATAAGATCCCGTCCTTCACATTTCTCCGCATTCCGTGATAGTACATTCCACCGTCGGGCGATTGTTCTGCCCAACTGGGATACCCTCAAGCTTTCTTACAACCAGGAGGGACTCTTGGTTTATAACTTTGCCGAACACCACATGCTTTCCATCGAGGAAGTCGCACTTTGTGCAAGTAATGTAAAACTGACTTCCGTTTGTGTTGGGCCCTGTATTTGCCATAGCCAAGACGCCAGGTCCTGAATGTCGCAATGCCCCTAAAGACTCGTCTGCAAAAGGCGCTTCACCGTAGATGGACGTACACCCGGTGCCATCCTTGTTCAAGAAGTCACCACCCTGAACCATGAAATCTTTGATGATTCGATGGAATGTGGCCCCCTTGTATCCAATAGGTTTGTTGTCCTTGCGGTACTCTCCGGTGCAGAATTGGCGGAAGTTTTCTGCCGTACGCGGACAGACATCAGCGAAAAGTTCAAGAGTTATGCGCCCGATCTCTCTTTGTCCGAAGCTGACATCGAGAAAGACGATGGGGTTTTCGTCTTCGTGATGGCGGAGTGCATCCGTTGGATCGCCGACCGGTACTGCCATGCTCGCAGAGGATTCCGAGAGCTACGACTCGTGCTCCGATGGGGTGTGAAGGTCACTGCGTCTTCGTTAATCCCATTTCACATGTGGGAAGCCTCTCGAGCCGGAGGGAATAGCTGATCCTTCTCTAATCGACACGTGTACTGTACTGTCCGTGTGTAACGCAGGTCATGTCATAATATTGCTCTCATCCTTCACTTCACTTCTGGTGGCGGAAAGTAAAACACAAAACAACGAATATTAACCGTAATAAGGTTTCTCGATGCAAGACCAATTAGATTGATTAGACAAGAACACATGATCTCTTGAGCTCTTATGTTTCTATTGCCATGAAGAGCATTGCGAAACAATATCGTCTGGGAAGCGCCGCCTCTTCCATTGTGCGGGTAAAGGAGCACGAATACTCTTGAAGGGAGAAGCTCGAAGGAAAGAGTCAAGATCATCTCGTATCGTGGTATGCAGCCTTTGCAAGTTGTCGGTCGGTTACAAGCGAGGTGTGCACCGCTCGTCCGAAGATGGCTATCCTCTGCGGCAAGCGCACCGGTGTCTGAAAGAGTGACGGCTTCGTCGCCCGTACCATTCCCAGACGTTGAAGAAGAAGAAAATCAAGGACCCCCGAGTTATCAGGAACGCTCCACTCAGTCGACCGACTTCGAAAGTGACCGCTTCCCTGTGAGATATGACTGGACACGAGATGAGATCCGACGCTTATATAACCACCCTCTGCTGGACCTCGTCTACCACGGCGCCACAGCCCATCGAATCTATTTCAACCCTCGTGAAGTGCAGCAGTGCACGCTGTTGTCCATCAAGACGGGAGGATGTCCTGAGGATTGCAAATACTGCTCTCAGAGTTCCAGCTACAAGACGGCGGTCAAGGCTGAAAAGCTCATGGGCTTCGACGATGTAATGGAATCAGCTCGACGTGCCAAGGAAGGTGGCTCCACCCGTTTTTGCATGGGGGCAGCATGGCGAGGTGTATCCCAGGTGGGACCTCGACAATTCGACCGGGTGCTCCAAATGGTGTCCGAGGTGCGCGGCATGGGGATGGAAGTATGCGCGACTCTGGGTTTGCTGAACACTGAGCAGGCGAAGAAATTGAAGGAAGCCGGTCTAACGGCGTACAATCACAACTTGGATACGTCGAAAGAATACTACCCCAAGGTAATCACTTCACGTGTATACGAAGACCGTCTCAAGACTTTGGAAAGCGTGCGAGAAGCAGGAATATCTGTATGCTGCGGCGGAATTATCGGGTTAGGCGAGTCTCACGAGGACCGGGTGTCGCTCCTCCACACGCTGGCGACGCTGAAGGAGCACCCGGAAAGCGTGCCGGTGAACGCTCTGGTAGCGAATGAAGGGACGCCGTTGGAGGAGGCGGACACAGTGCCCGTTTGGGATCTTTGTCGTATGATTGCGACAGCACGCATCGTGATGCCGAGATCCATGGTGAGGTTGAGTGCTGGACGGTTGGGATTGTCAGAAGCAGAGCAGGCTTTGTGCTTTATGGCAGGGGCCAACTCTATCTTTACAGGGGATAAGCTGCTGACGACGCCCAATCCGGAATTTTCAGAAGATAGGGCAATGTTTGAGACGCTCGGTTTGAAAGGGAAACAGCCGTTTTATTATGAGAAGTTGGAGGAGAAACATGTAAGCAGTTGACGCAGTTGGTTAGGCATGGTACTGTAGTATGCGAGTAAATGCATTGGGACGGGGGGTGGGGGTGGGAGTGGGTGCGAGGGAGTTGGATGCGACTCTGAGAGAAACAAATATCTTAGTCGTAAGTGTTTTGTTGGTGCCAACGAAACACTTGCTGCATTCCATTCCGTAGCGGTGTCAATGAGTTGTACAGTATGCATACGAGGCGCGAAGGACCAGTGATAAGGATACACGGCTCGCCAAGCTCGATGAGCAGCTTCCACGGCAAGTAAGAATGCACGAATCATGCATATCGGGCGTCCATTTGCGCTCTGACGAATAGGCTGGCTGTTCCTGGACAGGGACGTCCGCGCGCTCCTCCGCTGTCCAATCGGCTGCGCGTCCCACACACCCGCCGTGCCCAATCATGTCACACCAGCATATTCGACCGGCGAGATCTCACGCAGATTACTCCCCGGTCACACTCGCGTTACCGCCTCCCCCAGAGATCCTCACAACTTGCATCTCGCCCAACCCGCACCCGCCAAACACAACGAAATAATCTCCTCCCGTCACGCACAGACGTAGAACCTCCCTGCTCCCCCTGCGCATTCTCGTCCTGAGCGGCACCCACTCAGGCAACCCTCCGACGCCCCCCTTGCTTCCGCTTCTGCTTCTGCTTCTCCTTCTCCTTGTCACTGTCTACCCAACTCGAATATCCTCTGTAACTCACTCTCACATTTCTATATAACCTTCCCCCCCACCTACGCCGCATGCATCCACCTCTGCCCTGCTTGTAGCTCGCCCTTGTTCTACGCCCTTGTTCTACTCCCTTCTTCTACGCACACCCCCTTCACCAAAATCCTCTCCAAACCCATCTCCATCACCATGGCTTTCGTAACCCCCACACCTCTTCCGCTGTACCGCACCACCCCATCCTCGCGTAGCACGGAAACGCGCCGCCGCGTCACGTCTTCCTCCACTCCCAACCCTTCCTCTCGCCCCGTTCCCACCTCCAAACCTAGTCGCGCTCCGCGCCAGTCGCACAACATCTCTCCCACCCCACGTCCGCGCACGCGCGCCCCTGTCATCGACTCCCGCGTTGCCAGCGTCCTCGAGTCGCACCACTGGATCGTTGTCAACAACCAAGGCCGCCGCATGTTCGAGCGCGCCGCAGTCGCTCAAGCAGACATGACTCGTCAGGTCGAGCGCCGCGCGCAGAGGGGGGCCCTCCACCGCTGGGTCCTCCGGGAGGTTCAAGATCCCATCGGCCTTGGTCCTGCCGCTCCCTTCTCGCCAAAGGACTCCCGCTACGTCGTTATGGAGACTTTTAAGGCCACCGCATCCGCGGAGGACCCCGGTATCATGCGGAGGTGGCTCTCAGCTGTGGAGAGAGTCGGTCCTTCCATTCACGCCGTGGATATTCGTACGAGGAACTATGAAAATCTATTTACTTCAAAGTTACATGACGTCAAGTTTGACCCCAACGAGAACATTGTCGTGGTCGAGTCGGTCAACGTCGACATGGCGCGTCCGCACAACGCGGAGGAGGTCGTCGACATTTTGAGGAGCACCGCAGAAGCTAGCGTGTCTGCGGGTACTTGCTTGGAGTTTTGCGTCCTGCATAAGCCCGGGAAACATGGCTTCTTCAAGACTATCCAGGTCTATAAGAATGTTGACGCGTTGCGGCAACATATGGATTCTGTGGACCAGGTGTACACCCGCCGCGTGCAGGGACGCATTTCAGATTCTCACCGTAGTCGGCACACCTTCCGGCCAGTCGTGTTTGCTTAACCTGTTCGTGTGAGCTGTGGCTTGGCGAGTGTGTAATTGCTAGAGTTGCGTGTTTTGACCACTCACAAGGTGTTTGTGTGTGTGTGAATAAACGTCCCATGGACATAGTTTCGTTTCCCTTGGTTTAAAACGGGAAGCTGTCGAATTCTAGGCTGGTGAAAACCAAATGGCGCCCAAGTGCACTTGTCCCCTAGTTTGTTCATAGCCATTGTCGATGCAGATGTAGCGTTTCTCGCGGCTTCGCGGGCCAGTGAGCCTCTGTCATATAATCTTGTCGTATTCTTCGCAAAACGGACGGCTGGTCGATGACACTGTCAAGTTAGTATCTTACAAGAGCCCAAAATATCTCACTCCTTATCTCCCGCATGTCACACACCTACAGTACTTGAGGGCATCGATAGACCTTGGTATACAAAATACGTTCAACTTTTAGAAAGACGCAGTCCCCTCATAATGCTCTTCCATTTGCGTCAACCGTTGCATCTGCGCGTCCATCCCCTTGTCAGCCCGTCTTTTGGAAGGCAGGAGACATCTTCGAATATTGTGCTGGTTTATCATCTCCTTCCACACGTTGCGGTCAAACCCCATAATAAATTGGCTTTGCCGGTCCTCCGCCATTCCCCCTTCGCCACCGCCACTGTGCCTACGGTTCTTTGAATCGATATACTGGATCAGTGGCGGGTCGACCTTGAGGTCAAGCGCCGCCAAACGTTCCTTGATTAGAAACGATGAGTGAAAGATGTTCTCGATAGACCTCGAGAAACTAGCTGGGTCGATCACGAATATCCAGTAGTTACACTCCTTTCGTCGTGCCAGTTCTCTCTTCATTTCCGCTACTTGTCGGTCTGTTTCCGTCTGCTCGACCTCATCTGACCTCAACTCATCGGGTTTGACGGTAACCTTCCCCTTCCAGATTCGTTTCGCCTTTTTGCGCTCCGTAACATTTGCAACACTCTCCACTGGTGCATTGCCGTGCATAAAGTCAATAGCCGGAACTGATTTCTTACAATGCTTCACGCTTTCGCCCAGTTGAATAAAGTTGATACATAGCTCGTCATCGGGCACGTCATGCATCTCCTCTTCAGGTCCCTCCGAAAGCCCGTCCGAGCGGCGCATAAATTGAACAAGATTATCCATAAATGAGTTGACATCGTATGTCTGCAAACCCGTCTGCAGCTGAGCAGCTTGCTTCTTCGTGTGTTTACTCAGTGTGCAGAAGATTTGGGCGTCGAGAAGCGCCTGGTCAATGGTGCTCGACTTGCCCATGTTCGCCTCAGCCTTCTTGAAATGCTTGGCGAGGACGTCTGAACGGCAATTAGTAGCTTCATCTTTCTGTTCTTCTAACTCTTTTTGATGATCTCGTAACTCTTTGATCACAATTTTGGCCTTGCGCCGGTCCTCCCGGAGCTGTTCGTCCATCCTGGCGTTGGCCACCTCGCACACGTTCTGTGCGGCCGTGAAAGTCGACTCGCACCCTCTCTTGCTAGTAGTTGGAATGCGTCACAGTTGAATTCAGGCACTGGTGCCCAAGCTAAAGCCAACCAGACTTTCTCGCTGTTACGCTCGGGCTGAGAAGGACGCTGCATGGGAGGTCGGACAACTATAGGAATTTTCGCGCGAAAAATAATTTGCGTTACTTCGTAAATATGCAGTAAAAGTGACCTATTATTACTCCTTTTCTTCCCCCAAATAGAAAATTCTGCATCTGAGCTTCATGCGTGTGCCACGTGCACAATTAAATACCTCAATTGATATTCGACATCGCAAATTGATGCACTTGCCAGTTGAGTATGATCCTTTTGGCACAATCGCCGCCGTTGGCCTTCACGAAGACTGAACCTACTGTCCGCCTCAACCGGCCGCTGACCCATTCGTTCATCGAGAAAGCGCTGCCAACCAATTTTACGCAGACATCTTCCCTCACACAGTCCCAGGGATTCGGTAAGGTAAAGATACGCGATTCTTGCGATTCAACGATTTATGCTCGAGAAGAACAAGGATATTTGGTGGCGATGATTTCGTCGCCCGGCCTTTTCCCTCTGCTGGCAGGTCAATCGCTCATGGCTACTCCATCACAGCCTTCATGAACAAGCGCTACGGCGGATTCTGCATAGAATACGAACTAACGCTCTTCGTGATTACGAATTTTTGACCGTTTCTGTGTTCTAGAACCGCGCTACCGCAATGGCGAAGTCAAAGAACCATACCGCTCACAATCAGAGCTACAAGAGTGCGTACCCGAAACGATCGCACTCGACATCTCCGCATTACGGAGTCTCCCTCGACGTAATGATTATGGCAATGAATTAGAACAGTCCCGCTAACGATTTTCCGCCTATTGTCCCTAACCATCAATGCAGATCATCGCAACGGCATCAAGCGACCGAAGAAGCAGCAGTTTGCTTCCCGCAAAGGCGTACGTCTTTGAAGTTGCATCCTTCATGTGAAATCAGCCTCTCAAAATTCCAGCACACACTAACCATACGTCCGTTTAATGTTGCCATCCACTATCACTACATTTTTCAATCACAGATGGATCTCAAATTTTTGAAGAATCAGAAGCATGCCCTGCGAGGCACTATTCAAGCTCGTCTCAAGGCAAATCGCGAGGCCGAATCTTAAGCTGCTCCCATCTCACGTGAAGCTGAGTAAAGCCCACGAGTGTGTCTGTCCGGGTTCGTTGCACGGCAGAACGTACAAGGTACGCAGTTTCAATCTCCTTTGCAAATAAAGTTGTGCGTCGTGATGTGAGCAATTATGCACCCTGGCCTCTGCCTATGTTCCTTGCCGTCGGTGCACGTAGTGATATAGCGATAGATGCGGCTGGCAAGCCAGCTTGACAGGATGATTATGGCACATCGAGGATCCTTGCATACGTTTGTAGCTGAAGAACTGACGCGCCTTTGAAGAACACTGGATTATCAAAAATCTCTCTAAAAACGACGTGGATCAAGGTGAAGAACCAATGAAGGGCTTACAGTTCGTACGAAGTTGAATCTGCAAAGAATAGACTCGGTCGGTTCTTGAGGTGTGGACTTTAGTCAATCGAACCAAAGCCTGGTGACTTCGATGGGTGAGTCACTCCACGCAGAAGCTCCGCAGAACTCAAAAGCTCCCAGAGATGAATGCAATGTAAATGCGCTACCCTTCTCGGTTATAACGACGCTGTTCCGTGACTTGCGTAAGGCAAAAGTACCTGCGAAAAGGCGAACGGGAGGCCTGCATGTAAAGAGTGATCGCTTTGGCAAAAAAGCAATTCTCACGAACGCTTGGCTGAAGATTGGTGAGAAATGTGGCGTTGGTGAAGACGTGCTCGCGAGGCGAAACGCAAATGATCACTTCATTCCAGCACAGCTACTTCCGCCGGCAGAAAGCTTCAAAATTCTTAGCTTGCTTGTCCCAGGGTTGGACTCTGAGCATGCGTATCTCGGAATGAAAGAGACGAAACTAGCTGATGCGTTTGTCAAAGCCCTTGATCTTCTACCAAATGGTGATGATGCCCAATGGCTCAAACACCACAAGGAGAAAGAATATCGTCCACAGCGATGGAAGCAGGACGCTGATATAGTCGACGGTAATTTTGCCACAGTCCTGCGAGCTGTCTTAGATGAGAGATGCCCCAAGGAAAGTTTGCTTACGGTTGGGATAGTTTGGAGAGCCCTTGATACGATGAGCAAGGCATCTCGAGTGCGCTCGAGGAGAATACAACGTGCATTCCCTCGACAAAACGAAATGATGAATGAAACAACCATGACTGACCGTACTACAGATGATGACGAATCCATGTCGAAACCGGAAGATGGGAAAGTGGTGGCCTTGAGAACCCTCGTGCAGTGTGGAACATCAGATGAGGTAGCTGAAGTTGCTCGTATCATATTGAAAGATGTTGACATTCGGCTTTCTGAAGACATGTTCTTGTCTTGGTTTCATCCCGGGGCCAAACAGCACTACACGCAAATTCATGACATACACCAACTTTTGAAAGATTGCTCGGATCCTCATTTTGAGATTGGAGATGCCTCTGTGCAGGTTGGCCAGTACGCGAGCGTGATGCTCTGCATGCGTCCTTCACGAAAAAAGCTTAATGTTATTTGTGAAAATCTTCGAGGAGCGGGAGAACCGGCTGAACCAGAGACGCAAAAAGAATTGGAAACCCGAACAACAAGCGATTTGTCGCAGGAAGCCCGGCAATACTTTATCATGGAACCAAAGCTAGATGGAGAAAGGCTGCAACTGCATAAGAGGAGTACGCATTCAGACGATGGGACTGGCGTGCAAGAGGTCCGCACATTTTCCAGAAGAGGAAATGAAAGCAGTGCGATGTATGCTGGTGCGATGCGAGAAGTCATCCTTGCCGGCGTACAGGCTGAAAATATCATTCTCGACGGAGAAATCATGATATGGGACAACCTCAGATCTTCGTGGTTGAGATTTGAAGATACCCGAGAAGTCGCCACGTCAATTGCGAAACGCAACGTACCGGAAGGATCATCATATACGTTGAAGTACATGGTTTTCGATGTGCTCTATGTCGATCAAGGGCAAAGGAAACACAGTGAAGCACGACGCAGTGGGAACATGGTCATTCGCTTGCCTTTGCATAAGCGACGAATACTGCTGGAAAAACTGGTCACTAAGAGAGAGGCTTCATACGGCATCGGGGCGACAGCGTGCATAGAGGTCGTTGACATGGAGCTAGGTTATAACGAGCGGGACCTGACACAGGCTCTTCAGCGATACGAGACATTGGGGTATGAGGGTGTTATTGCGAAGAACCCAGATATGCCGTATGCTCTTGCGGAAAGGAGTCTAGACCTTGCAATCAAGCTTAAACCTGATTACTTCGACGGCGGCATCCAGGACCTCGATGTGCTAATACTTGGTGCAAAGTACAGTAGCAGCCGAGGACATCGCAAACAGAGGGCAGGACGATTAAGTTCGTTTTTGATCGGTGTAAGAGCAAACGATGGGACACCACCATGGAAAGGACGCGGTGGCGAGTGGGAGCAGCGAATGCAGAAGTGCAAATGGGTACCAGTGGGAAGCGTTGGGACTGGCTACTCGGATTCTGAGCTTGAGCAGATGCAAAATATGTTGAGTGGAGAATGGAAAACTTTCAATGCAAAAGACTTGCCTGAACACTTCGAGGGCAGGGATTATGCACCGTCGTTGTTGTCTGATGTCGTAAAATGGATTGAGCCGTGGAAGTCTATCGTGCTGACGGTGCGGGCGTTTGAGGTCAACCGGAGATACTTTGCTTTACGATTTCCGCGGGTCGAACGCATCAACTGGGATAAACCATATTTTGACGTCCCAAGCTTCTCTCATCTTCTTGACCTAGATGAAAACAAGCTTCCCGCAACAATTCGCCCAGACGAGTCGGATATCGATGACATTTCGGAATACACAGGCGGTAAGAAGCCCAGAAGACTGTTTGACGCCGAGGAGGAGGAAGCTGTAAAACGCGTTAAACTTGAAGGGCATGTCATCACAGGAGGCCGAAATCCGCGGTCCGTCATTGCATCCGCAGTCGGAGCGGACGTGACGCAGGTTGATCGAGTCTCTACAGCGTTCGAGGGGCTTACATTTTTTGTTATCGCCTCAAACCCGAAACTAAAGGAAGAAGTAGAGCTACAAATTCACCGGCTTGGAGGCAAATTTGTACAGAACTTCGGAAGCTCAGTGGATTTTGTCATATGCACGAGTATTCACGTATCCAGAGTGAAAATACTCAAAGAACGGTTCTCCAACATACGGGAAAAGGAAGACACTTGTTCTATTGTTCATAGCAACTGGGTTGAAGAATGTCTATCTACAAAGACCCGTACGCTACCTAGTTTGAACGATGTCGTATATGCGAACAGGACGCTTGAGTCGGAACTGTTCGAGAAAGCGGACCGGTTCGGTGATTCATGGAAAGAAGAAACCTCTATTACGGAACTGGTACATTCTCTCGATGAAGTATCTAAATGGACAGCGAAGCAGCCTGAAGTTGGGAATGGTGATGATGTTCTCGAAGGCGTGAGGGAGAGAGTGAAACGAGCAATGAAAAGGTGTGGTAATGTGTTCCATGGGTTAACAGTATTAGTTCCTGACACGGAAGTAGAAGTACATGGTTCCGTGGCGCTGCTGTCGGCTTTTGGCGGGCGAGTCGTGAGCGAGAAGGAAGTCGATGGCGACTGCACACACGTGCTGGTTCACTCTTCGCTGGTACCCACCTGGCAGAAGTTACACGGCTCGACGAAAGGTGCAGTAATAACTGAAGAGTGGGTTCGAGAAAAGGTTAAGGGCACTAGCCAACTAGCTGATCCGGGATGATTCTGCAGAGGAACAACTGAGCAATTAGATCTGCAAAAAACTGTACGTCGTTCTATCAAATGGGGATGGTTCACCGCAAAAAAACGTTAGCGAAGATAGAGGTTCTTCTAAAAGATAATTTCAAGGCCAACCGACTCCTGATCTCCGACGTGACGCCTCCCAAGTTTGTGTAAGTTGCGCAAAGAGGCTGCAAGTCATGCGCTGCTAAAGCCTGCAGCTCAGCATCTGAAGGCTCAGCGGGAAAAAGGCGGGAAAAAGGTGTCACATTGAGTAGTGAAAATTGTGTTTTGCAATCCAGACGCTTTACTCGAGAGAACAGTCAAGGGCCGATCATCGGCTTTAGGTGTGATGATAACAAGAAAAACAACGTGCCCTCTACCGGGCGGCATTCCGGTCAAGCGCGCGAGGACCCATACTTGGACGTTTGGGATGATATCCCGTTAGCATCATGGGGCAGGGCACGAAGAAGGGGCGAGGTCGAGGGCGAAGGGAGTTGGTCGCACGGGAGAACCGAAATGGCGGCATCGGGATTGATGCGTTTGGCACATTTGCGTTGAACGTGCTCCGCGTTCGTTTCATAATTGACCCCTTTTCGTGATCTGAAGCCCCTCCGGGCCTCGGCGCGGGCAAGCAACTGCCGTTTTGATTGGTAAATTCAAAGATTTTCGCTGTCCTGAAAACCGTGTAGAATTGAGCCGCCCAGAAAGGTACTGTGGGAGAACGGGAACGATGAGGTTAGTAGTAGCCGCGCTCGTCGCGCGCAGCGGCGGGAGAAAGAAGTCGCGAGAGTGAGGGGGACGGGGATACTTCGGACGGAGAGTCTCGCGACTTTTCGCAGGCACTGTAAGGGGTAGCAAGTTACCCCCGAGGGTCGGTCGGGATACCGCCCTCGGACTTTTATGTCGCCGGATTTCCCGCCGGGGCGTCGCGCGGATAATTTCCCTTTTTCCAGATTTAGGGCTAAACAAATAAACTTCAATTTCTAGCTTCCCACACACCCCCTGTTGGCCCCAAAATTGGGGCACGCGGCGCCGGCTGATCCGGCGTCGGCGCCAACCCTATATGATCTGACGCCGCGCCGCCGCCGCTTGACTCCCGATCCATTGTCCCGGCAAAGCGGCCTTCCGGATTTGCCTAGGGTAAGAGCGCTCGCTTTTGGAGTTGTTCCTCTTCTCTCGCGACGCCCTTTCGGACCCCCAAATCCAGCGCGGACCAACAGCTTCCGGTAGTAGCTACCTGCGCGCACCCACCGCCAGTCCTCGCCATACACTCGCTCCGTTCAGCGTCCGCTCGATCTTGCTCACCGCATCGCTGCTCCGCCGCTCGACGTCGCGCACCGCATCACCGCTCCCCCGGTTAACTTCGCGCATTGCATCACCGCTCCGCCGGTTGACCTCGCGCATCGCATCACCGCTTCGCTTCTCACACCATATCGCCGCTCCGCCTCTCCGCCATCACTCCCACGCCTCGTTGCTTCCCGCTTCCGAGCTTCCACCAACGACAGGTCACTTCCTCCCCGAGTCAGCGTGCGACCTCCTCGAACCTACAGAGATCCGACAGGCCAGGGATCGGGGTTCGTGCACTCTCTCGCGTGATGGTTGGCCTGTGGCTCGAGGAGGGTGAGGGGAAGCTCGCGGTCGAGACCATGGCGTGACTAGGGGGGAACTGGAAGTCCAGTGAGACCCTCGTCGAGGCCCGCGGCGGGGGAGTTGCCTTCAGTCGATAACAAGTCGTCCAGAAGCTGAGCATCGGAACAAGTACTTCGGAGGTTCTTCTGGACTGGTTGGCGGAAAGGAAGGGAAGGAAGGTCGAGGTTGCGACGTTGGCGAGGTGCGGCTTGCTTAACGCAATGGGCCCGTCGGAGCACGAGCAGCGTCGTTGGGAGGTTCGAAGAGTGGTATTGGCCGCGGGTAGTACGTACGGCTTCCGCGCGGGTCAGAACTACGCTTCGCATCGAAGCGTAGGCGGGCGGAAGGCCTTCTGGAGGGTGGACTTTCGTACCCTCGAGGCAAGTGCAGTGTCGATACTCGATTCGGCAGGGAGCCCAGTCACTAGCGATATGGAAGTAACTCTTGCGGACGGGCAGGGGAGCTCCGAGGTTGAGCTCGTGTTCGGTACTCAGAAGACAGCCCAAGCATTGGAGTGGCTGGACCAGTATTGCACCAGCCGTCCAGACGAGTTCGTGGGTATTGGGGGCCCTGGTCATCGCGAGGCCACGAGACTGACCAGGCCTTATCGTACGCACCGAGCACTCTTCTGCCGCGCAACACACAGCGAGTGCGTGCGTGCTTCCTTCGCTAACGCGCTGTACTCCGTTGTAGGAGAGGGTCCGGCACTTCGAATGCTCCACAAGGGACCTTTCAGAGTTTGAAGCCTTGCAGAGTTCCAAATCTGGAATGAGAAGAATCTTGGGAGGTACCGCCTGAAAACGTTCAGCGTCCCCGTCTTGGAAAGCCACAGCAAGTGGATGAGGGACAGAGTGGACGGTACCTTCTTGATCCGAATCGTTGCTCTTGACGATCTAGGCGAGCGCTTGGACCACGTGGTGGTTCTTGACGCCGAAAAGGGCCATGTTCTTAATCCTGTAGAGCGCTTTGCGCTTGCAAATCGCCCCCGGCGTGCTGGGTGCATGCCTTGGAGTTGGTTGCGATTCATTTGAAATTGCCGAAGTTCGGAAGCTCAAATTGCAGCCTGTCCGGAAGGGGAAGAAAATCGCAGGAGGTCTGGTAAAGCTCGGAGTGAGCGTAGAAAGAAAAAGGTTCCCTTGGAACATGATAGTAATGGGAGAAGGAAGAAGAGGACGAAGGTAGTGGAGGACGACAGCGAGTAAAGGAGCCCGAGAAATACATTGAGGCACTCGATGCTCTCCTGATCCGCCGTGAGCCTTGAAGAACCTCGTCCTGCAGAAGACCTCTCTGCATGATTCCATTAAGAATCTTGAACATCTCGACGTTTCTCTTGGTTAATGCGTCGGCGGGGTTTTGCGTGCCGCTTACCCATGGCATCACGGATATTTCCCCGTTCTCGAAAGAGTCCCTGATCCTTGCGACTGTCGGCCTCAAGCGATAGTCTGCACCTTCGTGCAGGGTGGTCACGGTGGAGTACAACCCGTGTGAGTCCACCGTTAGCA
Source organism: Chondrus crispus (assembly GCF_000350225.1). Lineage (NCBI taxonomy): Eukaryota > Rhodophyta > Florideophyceae > Gigartinales > Gigartinaceae > Chondrus > Chondrus crispus. The sequence continues at coordinate 131,172 of NW_005179008.1, read as the reverse complement.
CGAAGGGAAGCTTGGCCGTGGCCTTGTGAAGCGTTTGTAAGCTCTCTGCCATTAATGAGCCTCTGTCGGATGATGTTGCGGCAGCAAGAATCTCTGCCCCCATGGATGAAAAGGCAACGCGCTTCTGCTTGCAGCTGATCCAGTCAAGGACGTGGTAGATCCCCGCACCCCCTGCTGGCAGATATAGGCCGGATACATAACCTGTCTGCCCGTATGAGGAGCCACCTTGACTGGCGTCTGAGAAAGCGAGGTGGGAAGGATTCAAGAGAGACGACGGTGTTCGAAATAAGAGGATCGGCGAAAGCGCTTTGATTTCGCCAAGCAACTTGTTTCCGTTCATGAGATCGGCCACCTTCAAGCGCTCAACAGCTTTCTGAAGGTAGCTGGCTGCGTAAGCCGCTTGTGGGAGAATGCCGTGTCCAAGGAAGTTTAAACTTCCTGCAAGGGCTTGATACGCTGTCAACTCGGAAGCAGTGCACTTGTCTTGGTGCTGTCTTCTCCTTTCCTTTGACACTTCAATTGGAACTATTTTGTCCACGTACTCCTGCATTTTAATGCTCGTGGACCCGCAAGGCTCTTGGTACATATTAAGACGATTGAAGACCAAGTCCTTGTTCACGACGTACCGTCCGACGATGAACCTGTGATATATGGCTTCGTGAAATTGGTGAATGAGGGGAAGAACACCAACCACAAGGAAGTTATCGACAACCTTTGAAACAAATAAGTCTATCGAGCCCCTGCGATTGTATTTCACGAAGAGTTGGAGAAGACCAGGTACTTGTACGAGTCCTTGTTTGGACATCCATTCTTCGGCAACGAGTTGCCATAGGCGTCGAGATTCGACAATCCCGTAGGCCGGCTTGAGTATCTTCCAGACTGTGCGGACGGACGATGCCCAACCTTTGGGTGGCCTGACATACATGTCTCTGGGAAATTGACCAGCCTGCAAGTATGCTCCCTTCATGTCTATTGAGGCAATCGACAACGACATTATTGCCGCAAGGGAGAGTATGATCCTAATGATTGGGAACTGAGCTGTTGCAGAGTCCTTGCGAACGAATTCCTTTTCGCGATCCCTGTTCCCATGTGGAACTAGGCGACACTTCAGCTTCAGCTTCCTCCTTCTCCGTAGGTCTTGCATTGAAAGAGGTGGTGGGAAGATATCACATTGGCATTTCGTGGGAGTTCCCCAAACGGAACTTCCTTGAATGCCTCGTCTGGTGCGTAGTTCCCCTTCTCTTCGGCTATGGCCTGATCGACGACCCATCGCGGAGCAAGTTGGAGTTTGAATTCAGAGGTGGGCTTATTCCCAACTACCTCTTGAATTTGTTGAAGGGCTTTTTGCTTCGACGACGCAAGGTGGAAAGGTAGATTCGAAGGAGCTACGACTGCAGTGTTCCCAATGTCGTTCTCCGGCTGTGGAGGCTCGTGTGTTGAGTTTAAATTGAGACTCCTGGTTGGAGCTAAGACTGGATACCGTGATACCGTGTTCCGAACAAGGAGTTGCAGCGATTGACGGACTTTAGATTGACATCGAGCAGAGGGTTGTTCAACCTCGTCGGCTTCGAGGATGCTAGTAAGCTCCTTGATGTCGGGTGCGAGGCCCACAGGGCCTCTTCTTCTCTGAACTCAGAGATGTCCGTCGGATCGCCGCGTGGCTTCAAGTTGGGTGTGGTACAACTGTAGGGACGCTAAACCGTAAACGGAAAAGGACAGGCTGTACCTAAAATGATGGAGCCTGGGGGACCGCTACACTGGAGCGTCAGGTAGAATAATCCGGAACGGTAGGAAGCACAGGACAAGGGAGTTACACCGCACTGGACACGCGCAGTCGTACTGGGGTATAGAGCAGGACGACCGGTGGGGAGCTGGAAACCTGAGGGACTTACTTAACCGTGCGGTGAAAGGGCTAGGGTCGGAAGTAAGGGGAGGCGTGCTTGCCTCGGTTTACGTCCAGCTCGGTGCCCACCTATCTTATACGCCCTTGTAGGGCGGTGGCACCGGACGGACTACAGTAGCTGTACATACTGTAGCCAGCTTACTGTAGCTTACGATAACTAAAAATGACTACTGTACTAACCCACCGATCGGTCGCGCACCACGTGTACACCTGCACTAGCTGGTGCCACTAACTACACGTGGACTCCCACGTGGCCACATCTACACGTGCTGGCCACGTATGCACCGTATCGGTTAACATCTTACTACTGTACTCGGCGAGGCCCCTGGCGCCCGCCTAGTACAGTAGCGCCACTTGGCAATTGTACCACAGACCCCCCTTCTTAAGTGACGGCACTTCCTCGTGCCGACGGCACGTCCTCGTGCCGACCGGTCGGGTCCCGTATCTCCCCTGCAAGCCGTCCCGACGACCGTGCTTGGCACGTCTATTCCGTTATCTGTATCTGCCGCCGCCTTCCTGGCCGACGACCGCACCGCGTTGACTTCTTCCGTAATGGGCAAGCGCCGGCGCCCCGGTCGGGCAGCTTGGCGGTCTTTCGCTCGGCCATATAAGCAGGGCGGTAATTTCCATGCGGTTGCGATTCCTGCTTCCTGACGCGACTAACCTTATTCCATCCCCACTGACTACTTGATCGACAGGTCCTAATCACCCTCTCTCACCCCTCTCTCACCCGTACAGTACCGATAACGGATCAAAGGACAAGGGAAAACCCGACGGTGCCGGCCACGACAGCGCCGGCAACACGGTCGAGGGCTGAGGCGAGACTGCCTCGCCTTCCCGTGTTGAGATCGCGCCGGAGTAATGCCGTGCAGAGACTCCCGTAGCTCGTCCAAACGGTGGGTAAGTTAAGAGCAGCGACGGAAACGGCAGCTGCCCCCAACCCACTGGCCAGGACCGAAGGCTCGACGGTAATACAAAGACCTCGCCGGAGCCACGTCTCGAGGGCCGACAGGGCTTGGAATCTCTGGGAGACCGCCCGTCCAGTATTCCCGAGTCACGAGCTTGTCCACCGTCTGCGGAGGTCGGGGCGTGCAGTAGCTGCCCCGGAGATGCTCTGCGGACGGATTTCCCAACGGTGACAACGGGGAATAATTATCTTCGACGGTCTAGGGTCTGAATGGGGCTCGGTTGGCCCCACGCCCCCGGAAGATACCGTAGGGGCTTTTGCGCAGACGGCCCCCCCGGTAGTCGTAAAATAATTCTCCTTGAGGAGCCCCTGGTAGCGACGGAGATCGAGAAAGACCCTGCGATGGGCTAGTCTCCTGCCAGGGCAGCCATGTCGGTGAGAAGGGTAACCGCGGCGACACGGATGCCAACGACGGATGGCAAGGAATCGTCTCCTGTGGGGTCGCCTGTGCCGTTCTCCCTGCCATCGAGGACGGTGATTCAACCGCCTTCGCGGGACAGTACGAGCCGGTTTCGGTCTCCACCCAGCCGTGGCACCGAGGCGGCTACAACGACTTCCCCGGGGACCCCGAGCGAATGCGGCGCTTCCTCGTCCGCAGGGCCCTCGCGGTTTGGGGTTGAAGCTGACGCTCCTCCGCGAGGCCGCGGGGTAGGTGCATTACCACTTTTGGCTTCCTCGTCCTCGTGGAGGAGGGGAGCCAACCATTCGGTACTGTCTGCGCCCACCTTGCGGGGGCCAACGAGATCTCACCCTCGCCGCCCGCTGGCTCCGTCAAACAATTCATCCGGAGAGCCCTCGCGGCTCAGTGTTGAGGCGGCCGCCCCTCCGCCAAATCGCGGGGTAGTCGTTGGCCGGACGGCTGCGTCAAAAATTGACGAGCTCGGTCGAGTCTTCTCCGCGCCGCAAGCGCGGGGCTGAGATGCCACCTGCGCCTGGTTTCACTAACCGGTCTTCTGGGGCGAGCATGGCGGGGCGCCCCGACAGTTTGGCCGAGGGCGTCCGCTCGCCCAAGCGCGCGAGACTCTAATAGGCGCTATTCCGTGACGGTGGTTCTCAACCGGATAGTACCCCAATAAAACATCTGCCTTCTCCGTCTCGCCTCTCCTTGCCTGCGCGGACCTCCTTGAGGGGAGGCCTCATCGACTCTCCAAGCGGTGCGAGCGTGCGCGCGGGACTAAGCGCAGCTCCGGTGGTCGGTATGCGCAGTGCGGCCTCCCCCCCCCGGTCCGATGCCGCTGCGTTTTCCTTCGCGGAAAATCGGCCTTTTTCTTAGTAAAACGTGCCTGGTTTTTCCGTTCGGCGGGTGGCTTTTTGCCTTTTTGACGAGCTCCCATTGGCTATTCCCTCAAATGGGCGGCGCTTTGAACTACCACCAATGCGCTGCGGCGGACCCCCATTGGGTTTGGCTACCGGGTACAGTACCGTATGCACCACATGTAATGTACCCCGGCCATTCCATGGCGGTGATTGGGTTTGGGGACGGCATGGCATCACAGCAATTCGTCCCCATCCCCCATCATCCATGGCCGACCCCGGGGGCGCTCAGTGACCTGGGCGCTCTCTCGGAGGTCCCTGGAGGATACCGTTCGGTTGCCCCCCGCCTTGGCGGGGCGCCAGGTACAGACCCAGGCCCCACCCGGACGGCTACAGCGCCTCCCCATAATCAAGCTCTCCTCCGGGGTAGCGGTGCCAACGTACCGATGCACGGCACCCTCCCAGAGGGCTGGCCATTTTGCCAACTCGGACGCCACTCTTTTCCACCGGCGCGTACAGTACGCGGGGGTCTCGACCCTTGTGGTTGCCGAGAGACCCCTCTGGCCTCGCTCGGTCCCTTTCCGTAGCGGTTGGGCGGTACGGGTGCGCCGCCGGCAACTCCGCATACAACCCCGATTTGGAAACTGTAAAAAGCGACTAGAAACCAATAAAAACTGACCTCGTTTCCAAATCGGTTGACACATCGCCACGACCGCTTTTTCGGAGTTGATACTCCTGGGTCTGGCTTGACGCAGTGAGCACGATACGGTTCTCGGAAGTGGGCTACGATTTTTATTGAGCCCGCTAGGGTCGAAACGTAGCCCAAAGTCGACCGAAATTGGCGGCTGGTCCGCCGGGGTCGACATTGACCGTTTTTCGGACCTTATACTGTCCAACGCGGTTTGACGCGGGGAGTACTATGCCGTTGTCTGCGGTGGCCTACGAGTTTTATTGAGCCCGCTAGGGGCTCAAACGTAGCCCGAACTTCGACTTAATTGCCAAACCGAACAGTGTCACCCCTCACAATTTGGTCCCGGATTTTTGCCGCAGGTCACCGCACCAGTACGGGAATGACACTTGGCAATTTTTGCCACGTGTCGGGGGTCGCGCCGCCGCTGCAGGTATTCGAGACGGTATTTATCTTGGGCACCGCGGTCGTGCCGTATGTAGTGCACTGTACTCGGTACCGGGACAGCTGTCCTAATCTCGCCAAAATCGCGCTCGCCGCCGCCACGTGTACGACGAGTACACGTGGACTCCCCTGCCGCTCTACCGGACCTCCCCGTGGACACGTGTAATCTCTCCGCAACCCATAGGGCCTGTGGGGGCTGTACTTGGTCCCCTCGGGGCTACACCCGTTATTTCCAAGTTATTCTAATTTACAGTATAATTTAGCTTCGCCATTACGGCGACGGGGGACTATATAGTCAACCCGATAATCAAAGTAAAGAGGCACGAAGCCTCCGGTCTTTTACCTTGGTTTCTGGATTCTAGGTTGTAGCCTCGACTCGGTACTGGCTCGCCCATACCGACCGAGCCATCTACACCCCTGGAATCCCAACTGCCTTCCCCGCGCACGTCGACCCACCCGCGCGAGCGCTACGTTAACTACTGTGCTGTCCGCTCTGTTAGTCCTGTTTTTTCCTTTAATTCTTCCTCTTTATTGCTGACTCTAGTTCTACCTTCCTACCGCGCAAGCCGCGCCCGGATCCCGGTTCCGGCCATCCACCGGGTGGTCTCCCGAATTCCCTTACGCGTACGAACGTGCGTCGCTCTGCCTACAGCCCCCACACGCGGCTGTAGTGCACGACATTTTGGTCTCCCGACCTTGAAAACAGTCGATACTCTCGTGCATCCGAGTGTCCTCTTTCTTCCCTGACCTACTTTCCCTCACGCACCGACCGTTAGGTGTATTCGCCATGGTGACCGGCTCCGAGTCGTCCCATGAAACTCGTCAGAGAGACGCCCCAGCGCTCGTCGCGGCGTGGATCACGCGGAACCGCCGCGAAGGCCTCCGTGAAGCCGAGAGGTTCTCTCTCAACTTAATCGAGGAGAAACTCAACTCGCACATCGCCAAGATACGCGAGATGTTGGACAGTCTTGTTGCTGGTAAGATGGTCGCTCAGGCGGAGGTACAGTCCCAACAGGGACGTGATCGCCTCGCCGCACTAGAAGGCGTTCTCACGCGAGCGTGGCAGAAGGACATCGGGTCTACCGTCGACAAGACGCTTCTTCCTCTACGGGAGGAAGTAGATTGCCTCACGCAGGAAGTCAACGACCTCCGTCAGCGTAACCTCGCCCTGGAATCGGCGCAAACACGACCCGTCCCCGCTAGACAAGACGAGTCGACCGCGTCGAAGCCAAGATCTAACCCGCAGTTACATGCGTTACAACCGTTGGACGAAAATCTACTGTTCGCCGACGTCACCAAATTGGCTCTCACGGCCGCCGGGATTCCGCTCCCCGATCCCTTGGCGACGGAGGGACAACGGGATCCTATCCCGGACCTAGCGGCCGCCCGAGGCCCGTCGCCAAGATCGTCCCGCGACAAGAAGGTCAAGACCGAAGGCCGCCGTCACAAGTCCGGCCACGGAAGCCGACCTGACCCGGAGGATTTCTCCGGTTACTCGGGGGGATCCCCGCCCTCAGCTTCAGAATCCGACCCCGATTCAGACTCCGAAGCCGAGGCATTCACGGTACCACAACCGGCCTTCGGCCCTAAGTCGAAGGGTGTCACGGTGTGGAAACCGACCAACCACCGCTTCCGAGGCGCGTGTAATTATCGAGCTTACCGTCTCGTGAATACCGACCCCGCCATCGATGCAAAGGTGTACGCCACGACGCGTAAGCGCGTGCAATATCTCCTCGTCGTAATGGGAGAGTACAAAGTTAACGGGTCCGACCCGATCAAAGTCATCAGCTATTTGGCTAGATGTAAGGAGAATTTCGACAACGCAGAAATGTCGGAGGCAATGGCTCTCATGGCCTTGCCGCATCTCCTCAACCCGCCAGCGAAGGAGGCCTATGAATCCCATCGAGGATATTTCCGACGCAATCAAGGGATTGCGTCGTGACCAGCAGCAGTGAACTGGTTGCTTCGTACGTATGCTACGAATATTCAGATCGAGCAAGCGCTCTCTGTGGTCCGGGATTTACGCCAAAAACCCGGCGAAGTTGAGACCGAGTATGCGACTCGTATGTTAACCGCCCTCGCGCGGTGTGGGTACATCCATTCCCCCTATGAACGCACTACCTTGTTCATAGAGGTCCTCCTTCCGGCGATCAAGCCGTTGGTGCTTCAAGCAAGGGAGAATCGCCCCCGATCCTCATTCGAGGACACGGTGGCCGAAGCCCGCGCTCAAGGGGCGGCCTACCGCGCGCAGACGGCTGGCGGAAGAAGACGCGTCGACTTCGCGAGACCCGCCGCCAAGCAAGTGTTGGCGATGGCAGACAGTATGCCCTCATCGACAACCGCGGGTCTGACCCCGAGCTATCATACCGGCCTGGACGCCGAGAACTTCCTCGCCAATGACGAGCCATTCGCGCAGCTGGGTCACCGTCATTTCCCACCGAGGGATCCTCATTCAACGACAAGGATTCGTTGTTCTACGGAGAGCGGCGGCCGACCTACAAGGAACCGCCCCGGCTTCCGAGACCGCGCGAGAAGTCTCCCGGTTGGGCCGGTGGAGAGGGAACCCGGGACATGAAGACACCTTCCCCGCAAATCATCTGCTACACATGCTACAAAGTCGAGGATCATATTAACCCCGACGGTAGCATGAAGGTGCGCGATGTGTCGCTCGTCCCTCATAATTTTGAGAAGCTCACGGCGCCACAGAAGGCCCGGGTTCCGGTAGACGCGTACTTGCGCGCTGTAGCCCTCCTCAGTTTCGAGGCTAATCGGCTGATCGCACCCGTCTTGCCGTCGAAGTCTCCCTCCGCTTCGGAGAAGTCAAGCCCCCCTAGCGGCAAGACCGCACCTCCGAAAAACTAGGAAACCCACGGCTGAAAATCGCTGACATTCCATCGCGGGATACCGCGACACCCCCGCCCCCGAAGCCGGCGATCCGCGTCTTGGGACGGAGACACGCTCGCCAAGCGAGCCCCTTCAACCCCGATCCGACGGGCATGGGGACCCTCCGCCGACCGTGGCGTCTTAACAACGGGAGGCGCTCCCCCGATGACAAGGCCCGTCGAGCCAGTTTGTACACTGTCTCGACGTAATTACAAGGTCTACGCCGATCTTGGGCTCACCAACTCCATCATGGTGCGTCAACTCACCATCCTGGACACGGGTGCCGGCTCCAATTTTGTCCGCGCCGACACCCTGCCCAAAGGATGGGAGAGCTTAATCGAACCGGGGAAAGTCCCGACTATCGCCGACGCGAACGGGCGGCCGTTACGAAAAAGCGGGTCCATCACCCTCGTTGTTCGACTAGCAACTCGCACCATGAAATGCAAGTTCATCGTGTGCGAGCGCCTGGCAGCCCCCGTCATCCTGGGCTGTGACTTTAACGACAAGTTTGTCGAGGCCATCTATCCACGTCGGAAGGTGGTCGAGCTCGATGATGGGACGAAAGTCCCTATCGTGAGAAAACCGGCAACTCGTCGAGCCGAAGCACCTCCGCTTCCCTCGGAGCAGGAGTATGAAAACGACCCGGGTCGAGTTTCCCCCAAACTCAAGGTTTCTCGTCCGGTTACCATACCACCCGGGACGCAAGCCTGGGTGCATGTGACCAACGGTCGTACGGGTCTTTCCGTATTGGAACCCAACCCGCATTTATATGCGAAACACCGCGTCTCCCTGTCGAATGGGGTCGCGCACATCACCGCACTTCGAGAGTTCAAGGTCTTGGTAGCCAACTTCGCCTCAGCCCCCAAGCGCCTCTCGAAGAACCAGGTGCTGGGGTACGTTACCCCTCATCCGCGTGCCATGATACGCACCGCGATGCCTCTCGACGCCCTCCTAGCGGCGGAATTTACAGAAGGGGACAAGCCCCAATCTGAGAAGGGGGAGAAGCTCCCCCCGGCCTCGTCGAAGGAAGAACCCCAAGAGATTGACGCTGTCTCCCTCCAACATCTGCCGTCGCATGTCCGCACGAGAGTACGTGACATGCTCACGCCGTACTCTCGTATGTGGAGTGGCGATCTCGGGGGAGTCCGGGCTACGCAGCACCGGATCGAACTCAACCCCGGCTCGAAGCCGTTTCGATGTCAGCCATATCGGGCTGGACCACGGTCTCGACAAGCCGAACAAGACGCCGTGGATGGGATGATCTCAAGCCGGGTCACCTCCCGATCACAATCAGAGTGGGCATCCTCGGTGGTTCTCATCCCCAAACCGGATGGATCCCTCCGCTTCTGCGTCGATTACAGACGTTTGAACGCGATGACAGTACGGGACACTTACCGGATTCATCGCATGGACGAGTGTCTGGACTCGCTCGGCGAAGCGAACGTGTTCACAACTCTAGACTGTAACTCGGGTTATTGGCAAATCCCCGTTGCGGAAGAAGACCGTCCGAAAACCACGTTCACGTGTCATGCTGATACTTATCAATTTAACCGAATGCCGTTCAGGCTAATGAACGCGCCCGCCACGTTCCAACGGATGTTGGACATTCTCCTCTCCGGATACCGATGGAAGAGCTGCCTCATCTACTTAGATGACATTATCATATTCTCGAAGGATTATGAAACGCACCTCAAGGATGTCAAGGTTATTCTCTCTGCGTTACAACAAGAGGGGTTATCACTGAAATTGAACAAGTGTAAATTCTTTCAGGACTCCGTGGAGTACCTGGGCCTCATCATTCGACCCGGGGAACTTCATGTCCACCCGAAGAATTTCTCGGCTTTGGCCGAGGCCAAGCCGCCACGAACCCAGACCGAGCTCTGCTCGTTTCTGGGTATGTGTAACGTGTACCGACGTTTCGTCGACCACACAGGAAGGTCAAATCAGCCTATCTGAGGCAATAAAAAATCTGCGCAAATATTTTGGTCCGGGCCAGCAAAAAATGTGTCATAAATGTAGCAACGCTTGCTAATTTCATGTCGCGATTTTGCACATTTTTTACCAATGACGCCATTGGCTAGAAAGCAGCATAGTTATGGCACAGCGGCTCTACCTGGCCCGTGGCGGTAGATGACTGGCTGGAGCGGCACACGGAGTAGGTCTTGCAGGGCCAAACTTTGTTACATTGAGGTAATGATGAGACGGTGATCATCGCTGCATCTGCGCAGCCACCGATGACTACGTTTTGCTGCTCCAGGGCAATGACAATATGTGTCCATTCGCAGCCCCAATGCAGCACTAGACGTAATGCCGCGACCTACTCTCAGTCAATGAAATGTTAGTCCAGTGCCTTTCTTGCAAAGGTGATGTGACCCCGCTTGTCCAGAAACGGTCCCATCCCGAAGGATGAAACCGATAGCGGTTCTAGCGGCGTTCACATCACATTTATTTGTAGCAACCAAAGAGTATTGTTACGGCTACATACACTACATCTACTCCGTCCAAATACCGAAATACCGCGGCAGTGGTTCATTGCGCTTCCGTTGAATACAATAATCAACGCCAAGAAACATAACAGGAGAGGTCAGTTACGGTCACAGTACGTCATGATGGTGGATTAGAATTCTGAGAGACTAAGGAGGGTGTACTGATGGCTTACTTGATCCTGAGTTAGACGATGGGCGGGTTGACCTGCAGTGAGACAAGGAACGCTGTGAGGATTGGTCAGAACAGTTCTTCGACACTTTCAATGTGTTAGAGAATGTGCGAACGTACGTTAAAGCTTTGTAGCTAATCGCAAAACGGTATTGCCTAGAGAAAGCGCTCACTTACCCAACGTGTGCAGCGCACTCGTGTCTCGGCATGAGATTTCAACCGAACACGCAACTCGCGGAAATGAAACTGTCAGAAAAGAGGATGCGAGGTGGGTCAGGATTGTGGCAGAAGTGGCGTCACTTACTGTGCATGAGATTTCAACGGAACACGCAACTCGCGGAAATGAAACTGTCAGAAAAGAGGATGTGTGGTGGGTCAGGACTGCGGACGAGGGGCGTGCAGGGAGTTGGATCTGGTCCTGGAACTATATATGCAGTAGGCGGTAGTTTGATATATCAAACTACCGCCTTTTCTGAGTTCGAGCAGGGCATCTGAGTGAAAATCAGTTACATTTTCATGGGCACGTGTCAATAGCAGAATATAGGTTCTAAAATCTCAATTTGAAATTACCGAATTCGGTATGGCATGGTTGCCCTTAATGACAGCCATGCATTGAGCTTTTTTCGTGCGGTATCACATCAAAATGCGAGTAGGAGCATCTCATTCCAATATTTGTTCGGAACATGATGAGATATCCTCCTGCGATAGCTCTGGGAATGTACAGCTATACGTCCTTGCGTACTTGTTCATTGCCCTGCAGAAATTCTTTAAAGCTTCTCGACACTCACAGCCTTCACCTTTACACTCCTGCGTGACTGACAGAGTCCGTGATTGTGCAGGCCAGCGTCCTGCCCGGGACTCTGACCTGTCTGGAGCACTGCTCACCGATTCACTTTCCCGCACCGCCTGTACAGAGTCGGGTGTGTGAGACGGACTTAGAAGCAGTCCTGCGCCTGGCGACAACTGCGAGGCTCCTTGCAAGGATGTTTTCTTGTCGCGCCTGTTCAGTGGAGTTTACAGAAGAAACCATCTCTATGTCTTGTTGTGGGAGGGAATTCTTCACGTGATTGACCATTTCGTTCGGATAACCATCGATGATGGGAGGGATCGTTTCCTGAACTTTCCTGAACCTGTCCAAAGCCATCCAATTCGCCATGGAAGGCATTTCATACAAGTAATCCGATGTCACGAGGAAGCGGATATTACTCAGAACAAGTTTTGCTGCCTCGCGGAGAGCATTATCCACGACTGGAACGCGGCCAAATGCTTGTGGGGAACATTCATCGGGGAGACAGAATGCCCCGGCGTTGACTGTGATTGTATCCTTCTGTTTTTTGTGGGCGAAGCCTGAACTCAACACAGTAAAGCACAACTCACGGTCGTCACTTGTCAAGGTGATGTAAGGATATATCATTTCTTCGCAGTTCTTGAATCCCATATATCTGGCCTTGCAATCCCATGCCCGAATAACTTGCTGAACAGCAAAGCCAATACCCTGTGACGTCTCCCTATTGACCTTGTAGTTCTGCAATACCTTCTTTCTCTTGTCACATGGTGATCCTTGTTTCCTGGTGTGACAGTTCATAACTACTCCCACATAGATTAGGAACATCATTGCCTCGAAGGAAGTTACGGGCGAAGTAAGGAATCGTGGCTCTTTCACAGTATTCCTTTTGGAACTCGTGTTGCTAAAAAACGTACACTGGAGACCTCTAGCATTGAAGCTGTCGCCGTTAATGTCGCTTATGATTTCGAAGATTTGCCAGGGTATAGTATCATTGCCTCTCCCGCAACCAAGAAGCGCCTGCACGATTGCATAGACTTGTGCGACTTGACGTTGATTCATTTTTGATTTGCGAACCTCTGCCTCGGATACATTTTCGGCTCCCAAAGATTGTAAGTAGTTCTTTGCAGCATCGGTCTCAAGATTATTCTCAACCCAATCCGCGATATCTCCAAGTTTCGGTACCACGTTCCCAGTTTGCTGGATTACGGCTGCTCGCACTACCTGTATGGCTTTGAGGCGCTTCCGGAAGGAAGACGTTTTCGCTTGAGTAGGCATGTTTATCACGTGTGATACTTAGATGGGGACAGGAACGGATAGCAGTAAGAGGAGCAGAACAAAAGTGCAGGCTTATGAAGAGAACGAAAAGACGTTGTGCGCGATAGTCGATGAGGTTTCTTAAACGGTCAGCAAGAGAAGGAGTAATCCAGTAAAGCAACCGCTTAGGTCTTCTAGGTTTCCACTTGAGGTTTCCACGCAATATTTCCACGTGACGGGTACTCCAACCCACGGTGACGCGTCCCCTACGCGCGGAGGGGGCCAATTTCAGCACTCTTCCACCACCCAGACCCTTGGGTGATGGTGACAAGATCCGTTCGAGGTACCCCTGCAGCCAACTATTGTTGACTATCGGCGCAGTCCTCCCCTTATGAGAAAATGTCAATGTTCTAGTTTAGCGGCTAAAGCCACTGAATAGAGGACGACCTAGTAGAAGTAGTGGTCGATAAGAAGGAACAGGGGCAACGCAAAACGCAGCGCGAGCGGTCTGAAAGGTAGAAGGTGACACCACGGCCAGCATGAGCCTGCAGGCACTTTGGTGGACGCGCGTCCCTGACACTTGATATGCACATCGACACTCGATGTGCAAGTAAAATCAGCCAAAAAATTGCCCAAAAGTATGACCTGATTTGCACATCGACACTCGATGTGGAAATCAAATCGTCCAAAAAATTGCGCAAAAAAAGGATTTGATTTGCACATCGACACTCGATGTGCAAATCAAATCGGCCAAAAAATTGCGCAAAAAAAGGATTTGATTTTCACATCGACTATCGATGTGCCCATCCGGTGCCTGGGTCGAGCGTCCGAAAAAACTTGACTGTTTTTTTTGGCCGCACAGCACCCCAGCGCTCCACTGGGGATGTCCAGGCATGTCATCTGTCATGGGGCATCCCGGGCCGTTGATTTTGGGTCTGTAGAGCGTCTCCCGATAGCTTAATCGCCCCTGTGTAGACGCATTTCTGTCCAAAAATCGTCCTGCTCCTCCTACCCCTTTGACCTCACTCGACCCTTTTCCTCTCTAGCACCTTTCTTCTTCGCACCCTACCGGCGCGCCTATACCGAGTACTTGCACTGCGTCTGCTCGCCCTTTCCGACCACAGTTACAGTCTCTCTTGCTTCCAGGTCCCGAACGCGTCGCAAACCCGTCTATCGTTTCTCGCGGAGAGCATCTCTCCGTGAGATGTTGTAGTAGACCACCTTGTACTCTAGCGTACACGTACACAGATGCCACGAAGTAAAGCTTCACTCGAACCGCTAAAGAGATTTCTGCGCTGGTTTTGCTCCCTTTTTCAATAACAATATGTCTATAGAGCATAAAGCAGCTTCACACCCCTCTTGAAAGGGAACAACTGGCTTATTTCCATTTAGATATTGTCCAAGGGAGATAGAAGAGGTAGGGGAATGAATACATCCACATCGTCTCAGTCACCAATCCAGAACTGCTCACTGGTATATAAAGGAGTCTCCAAAAACGACCACGTTTACTCAGATAGATAGTGACTCCTTCCTACATCAGTGAAAAGCTTAAAGTAACGGTAACACTAAGTAGCTTAAGATCAATTGGTGGGATTGCAATGCGAAACGCGGATACGGGTCCAATTAGATTGTTCATGTTGGGGTCTCCGTCCTGGGACCCACGCGTTTTCTCCTATTTCATTTATAAAGGGGGGGAGCGTTGGGGGTCATTTTACCATAGGTCTGTTGCACTTACCAGTGTGGCAACTATGATTAAAAGAGCAGTCATTCAATGACACCTGAGTTACTGTCAAAGCATTCCGGACTGTGGCAACTGTGATTAAAAGGACAGTTATTCAATGACACATGACTGACTGGCAAAGCATTCTGGACTGGAAGATGTAGGTAGATTTGTAGCCCATGCCCTACTGGAAAAGTGCACGTGCAAGTCCCATGGGACTTAGACTCTGAGCAGAGCTGTGATTCATAAATGTGACCGTTACGAAAATGGTGATTTCACATTAATGATATATATATGTATATACTGACTACGTTGGAATGGTTACCCCAACTATTTAGTCTTCGGTATATATTTCAAACAAATTTCTCAAGTATCACTTTCCGAGGGAAATTAACAGAGGACGATACCATCCACCAGTTGATAATGGTATCAGATCTTTTCAATGGCCTCCAATTCGGGAGTGATATAGAGGTCTACTATACCTTTGAGAATGAAGAAGAAAGTAAGGCATGGATCCCAGCAACAGCCATTAGTCTCAACTACCTTCATGACGATCGAGGAGAGGTGTTCAAGGGGACTATTCAATACAAGGCTGCGTTTGGATTCAGGGCATGTAAAAGCAAGGTAACTTTCAAGGAGGGAAACGAGTTTGTACAAGATGGACAAAAGTTTAGCTGGAGACTCAAAGATACATATGTGCGATTGGATATCACCGCAAGCTCAGGCATGGCAAGCGGAGCGATGGATGTAGATGATATCGACTATGCTCCAGGTAGTTCCATGGTAGAAAAATGCAGGAAGCTCAACCATACGACGAATGTGTCAGTTGACCAGGAGACAATCAAAGATACACGCGAGCTAAATGCCCTTTCCAGACGCCTTCAGTATCTTGAGGAAGTAGTGAAAGGACAGCAATCCTCTATTACGACTGCGCTATGGACTCAGAACCCGCTCCTCACTTCTGCTGGGGGCTCCAATATTCCTCTTAAGTTTATTTCGTTGCGCCTAGTGCATTGGTTACTCAAGACGCCGACACGTCCTACCCCGGGTGAAATGACTCGTGGGACGAAATGGTTTGTGCAAAACTCATTTAAGGCGCGAGCAGACTGCACATTGCTCCAGTTTGATTCCATATCCGAAAGAGTCAAAGCTCAGCTACGAACAAAGGTTTCTATTCTTCCGGAAGATTATATGTGCAGGAAATCAGTTGTGAAGGAGACGAGTATATACTTCAGGAGCTTCTTAGACCTGTCAGAAGCACTCGGACCAGCATCACCGCAAGTTGTCAGAGACCTGATCATCGCAAAGAGGCTGGAAAAAGGTACCGACAATTGCGTGTCTGCTAGAGTGATAAACTGTATGGCCGGTCCCAACACCGAATATCTTTCTGACCCGTGCTATATGACAATTGGAGATTCGTTTGCTGTTATGAGGGATGACGAGGATGAACAACGGCACGTTATATATCGTCGGAATTGCACTTGGGATTCCATAGAGAAGACCTACTCCCATCCACTGGAAGCCATAAGACTATCTGAGCTCCACTTCCAAGAAAGCATTTCCGAGGTAATGGGTGCTGAAAACGTGGTCAGCGGACCATCCGACCGGAAGCAGTCGTTCTACCTGCGATGGAATCTTCAATCCAGTCCTTGTCAATCTATATTTGCTGATGTAAATCGCAGCGACGTACTAGGAGTACTTCAACTGCACATCCCTTTCCCCTCTATCAAAGGCTCTGCGCATGTGAAGCAATTCATCAATGTTGCCAAAATTCTGGACCTCTTTAAGTAAACTCAATTCATTTATGCTACAGTAGTCTCCCGCTTTACTCATTTATCACTTCGATGAACTAAGAAGTATCACTATCACATGAAATACGACCCCTTATAAATCGAAGTCTTGGACTATGAATACATCGTCATCGTCTTCGACTTGATTCATCTGGATTTCATCGTCACCGTCCACCACGCTCAGATCATCATTATCCTCGTGATGTGAACCTGATCGGACCGGGGGATCGTGTACGGAGTTGTACATATTCACGGACATCACCAGCTTCTCCTTCAAAATACTGGAGAGTTGCTGTGGAAGCTCACCCCGCCTTTCTCCCTGTCCTTCCGTCAAAAGTTCTGAATAGAGTGATCTCAGTCGCGACCGCCGTGAACCATTATGCTGATCCTGGCTATCCGCTTCATGCAACATCTGCTCGTTTCCAGAAAATGCACCCCTCGACTCAATCACCTTCATCAGCATGACCTCCCGGAACAGGACAGCAGTCATGTAAATCACACGAAGGGATTCCTTGGATATTGAATGCAGGTCTTCATCACTGCCGCACCAGGTAAAAGCAACCAAGAACTTCAAGGCGACGTGCATGGCATTGAGTCGGATAACAATTTCTCGAGTCTCCTTCCTTCCATCCTTGTCTTTCGTCTCAACATCATACGTAGCGATGAATATGAAGGGTTCACTTTCAGAAAGCAGCTTCTTCCACGCTATCCCATTCATGGGGTTCACCCCAGCGACCGACTTCATAGCAGTACGACAGGTTCCGTCTGGGATATCTTGGAGGTTCATGTGCGGGCGGGGTGGATTCTCGTACTGGAATGAGACTCCCACTTCACTTTGGAAAATATATGAGAAGTTTTGAAAGAAGGATTTCCGCCCAAGCTCCCTGGACTTGTTCAGAAACTGATTACCCATCTTGAAAACGCGAACGATCTCAACCCTAATGTCTTCGTCTTTGATGAATCCAATTGGCTCATCTTCCCCCATCTTATCGCTTCGGCGCCGAGGCACACGCCGGGCCTTCTTGATGGCCGTTGAAGCAAATTCTTCGTTGAAGAAAGACTCGACTGTGATCATTCTTATGTAGCCCGGCCTCAGCCAAAAAGGTTTCTCAGCGGTCTTCAGCTTCCCGCGGATGTTCGGATGTACTATTTCGAGTGACTTCGTCCCAATACTCGGGTTGTTCATTGCATTTGCAATCAAGCTCTTTCCCCAAGCCTTTCGCAGGACCAGATACTGAAGAGCTTGCTTCGTACCCAGCAGCTCCTCGGTTTTCTCCTCGCTTGGGTCCCTTTTCCACAAAAGGACCTCGACAAGTAAAAGTCCGAACCCCAACACTTCGGAACTATTGACGTCCAAGCGAAGCTTCTCAGATTGTGAGTCACGACTCCCACCTTCAAAAGATTCCCTCGCTTCCTTTCTCTGAGGAAGAACTCCCATGGTGCAATTTATCAGCGCTCTTGTAAAGATAATGCACATGAATTTCCCTCCAAATATGTCCTCCATAGGCCTGAGGAGGTCGATCAAAGAGGCCTTCTCGGCTGCTTTTCCCGTCTTCGGCAGTGCGGAATTCAGAAGAACAATGTTGACGGCGTCCTGGCAGCGTGATAAAGTCCTCTCCAAAGTGGAGACACGAGAAGATACAGCCTTGATTGCACCAAGAATTTCCCTCTTTTCAATGGCAAGCTGGTTCTCCAAACGAGCATGCAGTTCCCGCATGACTCGAAGTACTCCGTGGTTAGAGTCTTCCTCAAATCCTCGAGAGAAATTGGAGCCCCGTGGCTGACTCGGCAAGGAACCTGCCACGGACTCACGACGCGTGGGAACGATGACGTCTTCCACAACTTGAGTTTGGGCGACTTCGTCCATCTCTGCTGCACTAGCCTGCACAATATCGTCGACGTCCTCCTCTGGCTTGCGTCCATGGAGCTCGAAAAACTGACGCTTCGCCCGTTTGCGTTCTGGGTGTTCATCTTCCTCGCCTTGATCTCCATCCCCGTACAAACGGGAAAAGTCTTCACTCGGAGACGAGCCGATGCCGCGCTTGCGCTTGCCCGAACGCGAATGTGCTGCATCGGACGGGCCGCTTCCCTGACTTCGAACGGGAAGCGAGCACGTGTCAGATGGCGGACTTCCTCGGGGCGTCCTGACCGTATTACTTGAAACCCGACGGGTTTCCTGTCTAGCTGCCGCGGGAGTAGCTTTGGCCGCAACACGAGGAGATGACCGGCGTTCCGCGGGAACCTGGGCTCCAGGCGCTCGGCTGTTAGACTTTCCAGATGAGCGGCCTCGCTGATTGCCTGACGCGGCGGGTTTCTTCCCAGACCTTCTTCGCGGGGTCATGGCGCCTCAGTAGGAACACAGGATGAGCAAAGTCGGGAAGGAAAGGGAAACGGATGGGGAGAGAGGATTCGATGGATTGGGAAAACGTGAAAGGGTCCAAGCACGCGTCTGGTACTAGCGCAGGTAAGCATGAGCTTATTCTGGTTTGATCACATGAAGGTTAAAGATATCACGGCCAAGCGCTGCGTTTTTAGGCCGCGAAATACCACATCACTTTGCTACATCGAGGTATCAAAAAAACATTTCCGTTACAACTCTGGCACTCCAGCAAAACATTCTGGTTCAGTCACTGCCCGGAACCAGACACGCCCCTCATCCCCGTGCTGAATGAGAACGGTTTAAAATTTGGCAAAAGATTGCCGCTCGCGAACCAATGACGCACGGACCATCGTTGATTGCTGGCAAAAATCCAGCATTTTTTGGCCCCAAAAATAGCCACATCATTGCTTTTATTAAATTTATCATAAATTTGACCTTCCTGTGCACTTCGCCAAGATTGCGGCGCCGTTGACGTCCATGCTCAAGAAGGGGGAGCCCGGTCGGCTCCCCGAACGGGACGAAGACCGCAGGTCTGCCTTCGAAGCTCTGAAGACTTGCCTAATTTCCCCACCGGTATTGCGACTACCGCGGCTGGGGCTACCGTATTCCCTCGACACAGATGCATCCGACGCCCAACTCGGTTGTGTAGCATAAACACCCCCAGACGACTGGAGGTGTATGCTCAGTTCGACCTGTAGACCCCGGATCGGAGAAGGGGGAAGCGGGCCAACCAGCTACGGAACCGGGCTCCGGCCCGGGTAGCGGTGGTAGAGCGGGAGCGAGCAGGGACGTGCGCACGCACGAGCGGATCGACGCCTCGACGCCCCGGAGCAGCATTGGGTGACGTACCAGTGCTGACGGGCGGAGGCGGTTCCGTGCTCGCTCGCGTGCTGCGCGTCCACTCCGGCTCGGCTCCGACTAAACGCGCGCGAAGAGCGAAGGCGACGTTTAGAATAAGCTGGGTGGACTGAGCTTGGCGGTCGGTTGAGGACAAGCCCGTGCTTGTCTCCCTCCGCCGCCGTCGGTCCGCTCCATATTTAATATACAAAACAATCTATCATAACACTACAGTACCGAGGTACTGTAGTGGGCTACTGTAGTGCAGGTCGGCCCGCACTGTAATACTGTCAGCTATGTCGAGGCTGACAGTACACGTATCACCCGTGGTGCTTGCGCGCTTCGTTCGCGCGCTGTACACGTGTGCACGTGTATGCGCGTGTTCCTTGTCCCCGTGGTGTACACGTGGACACGCGCGGTTGTACTAGCTCGACGCTCTACAGTAGCTGATCTAGTTCTTGATCTAATCTAATTTAAACCCCCAAGGGGGGGGTTATGCTACAGGTTGCACGTTATTACAGCAACACGAGGATGGTAACAGATACCCTGTCGGGTTCTGGTCGCGAACGCTCTCGTCGGCGGAAAGGAATTACTCCACGACGGAGAAAGATTGTTTGGCCATTGTATGGGCCATTCAGACGTTGCGTCTTTACTTGGAACGCGAGCGATTCACGGTTAACACCGACCATCATTCCCTTCGCTGGTTAATGAATCTCGCCGACGCAAGCGGGCGTCTAGCACGGTGGCGCTTGCGCCTAGCCGAGTTTGACTTCGACGTCACGTACGTGAAGGGCATCAAGAATTGTCTCGCCGACGCTCTCAGTCGAATACCGTCTACAGGGGGCACAACCGTCCCCATCGACGAAGAAATGCCGTGCATCTCCGTTTTGGAGTTTCACGAAGACAAGCCGGAAGTGGAATCCGAGGAGTGGGACGACGACATTCACGACGGATGCTTCGCCCTTGCCCCCTCGGCTTCCAAGGCCGCAATTACACACGACGAGATTGTACTCGCTCAACACTCCGACCCGTTCTGTAAGGAGATCGCTTCCCATCTTAAGAAGGGGGAGGGTGTGGTCCAAATTCGCCTCTCCAAGTTCTTCATGAACAAGGAAGGGGTACTTTGTCGGATAGCGCACATTGACAGTGTTGAGCAAATCGTCGTACCAACCACTCTGCGCGAGCGAGTGTTGTATATGGCGCATTACCCCGACGCCTCGGGACATCCCGGAGGCAGGCGTCTGTTCTACACATTAAGACAACGGTACTACTGGCCGAGTATGTCCGTCGACGCATACGCCACAGTCAGAAGGTGCTCCGACTGTGCGAAAGCTCGCATGAAATTGCGTAAGCACAACGCGAAGTTGAAAACGTTCCCCCCGATGGGACCCTTGGAGTTTATCGCTATTGACATTCTAGGCGAACTCCCCAGAACACCAAGAGGCAATCGATACCTCTTGGTAATATCTGATCGTTACTCAAGGCTGACCCGAACGGTGCCGCTTAAGAGAATTACCGCCGAGACCGTTGCTCAGGCGTTCGTCACACACTGGGTCTTCGTATACGGAGCCCTAGTGAAGCTACTCTCCGACAATGGGAGCCAATTCACGTCAAGATTCTTCCGTGCCGTGTGCAAAATCCTTCGCGTCGAAAGCGTGTTCACCACAGCTTATCATCCACAAGCTAATGGATGTAGTGAAATGTGCCTGGCAGGCCGCGAACACAGTCCGACAGTCAAACAAAAAGAAGAAAAACAACAACAGCAACAACCACTGCCGATGGCACGCGCTACGGAGCGTTCGAGACTCCCTTTCCCCTTGTGTGGGCTTGCGGCCCACGGTAGCTCAACTCCGACGGGGGGTTAAGGAAAGATGCCCTGCCCGGGAGGATAATGGTGGTAGAGACTTGTGAAGACTTGAGCGCTCGACGAGTGCGGGTTGGGCTTGTCTACCAGGATGTAACCGTGGTTCGCTGGGTTGTAAGGCCAATGCTCGACGAGCGTCTTCAGCACCTTGTGTATAATTCAATGTCTTCGACGGGGGCTTGCTCAGCACTACCCGACGGGATCGTAACCGTGTAGCAACGCTACTACCGACGTGTTGCCCGATGGATAAAAACACCCTCACCAGCGCGATCGCAATCGCGGTAGGTGGTACCAACTCTGTCTTGTACAGTAGAACCTTCGACGGAGGCGTCGTTGCAACAGCCTTCCGACGGAACTTGAAACAGTAGCAGCGCCACACAACGTGTCGCCCGATGGCTAAAACACCTACACCGGATCGGTCGCAACCAGCTCCAGTGGAACCAACACAATTAAGGGAAATATAGAGATAGAGGTAGAAATGAATAGGGAAATAAAGGAAAAAGAAAAGGGAACCCCCGAGCGCAAAGGATAACGTAATCTGTGGTAAAAGGGAGCGTCTTGGGAAAGACGGACTTCGACCAAGGCGATATTCAACTCTGGCAACTCGGGTTACCTTTACTGACTTGGTGGTCAGATGGCTAAGGTATATATCGCCCCGCCGGAGCCACTACATTAGCTCGCGGCGCTAGATCCTAGATCTAATCTAGTGTCAGCAAAATTAATGCCAACTAAATAACTAAATAAAATAAAATAATTAGAAATTAAAACTGTGCAATTGTTCACACGTGTGTCCCCCAACCCGGACTACTTTTCATATTCAAATATTTCCTTTCTTTTCACCCCCCTTTCCAGGTGCGTATTGCACTACATATCCCCCTTCTGAGCGTCCTGGCACATCGGCTACACTCCTTGATCTCCAACTCCTTCTTCTCTTCTCGACCCCCCACTTTTCCATTCCTGACCGACGGTCTCCGCATGAGCAAGGACAAGACGAATCCCACGTGTCCTCCACCTCCTGAGCTCGCGGACAAAAATGCTGCCCGTCGACGCACCGGTGTCGGCTTCGCGAACAAGTCTCGCGCTTCCGTCGACCTCCCTCCTATACCCCGACGTCCCCCTGATTCGGACGTCTCCGACCCGGCCTTTCATCCAGGTTATCATCCCTCTTGGGTAGCCCGCCACTACCCCTCGCTCGAAGAGCTACAGGACAAAGTCATGCACGAACATCCTTCCTTATTTGCCTCGGCCCAGTGGTTCTCCTCCGTGGGTATTCGCGACGTTTCCAAAATCGAACACCAATTCGCCGACGACGCGGGCATGCTTCCCGGTAATCTCCCGGTGCTTGCCATCCGCTCCTTTGACTGGCGAACCCGTATAGCAGTTCCGACTTCCATCCTACGTCATCCTCCCCCACGGGGCCGTCCCACTCTCTCCCTGCGATTTATGGAGGCCGTAATCGCTCGGCTTGCCATCCCCATTTCCGGCACCCTCATACCCTCGTCATACGGTTGCGACACTTGGCGTTGTCGTACAGAGGGCGAACGCCTCCATTTGGACAATCTCATTGATATCACCTTTGGTGACCCTGCCGCCGAGGCGGATCGCCTGTGGCGAAACCGACATACTGTCACATCCGATGCCATCTTCTGGACCGAACCCATTATCCCTTCGAATTTCCGTCATTTAAAACGCGGGGGTATTTTCTTCTTTCAGAACACAGTGCGTTTTGAACGGCGTATTCGGTCTGATACGGGGTACTTCATCGGCTACCAAATGGTAGAGGCGCGCGAGATTTCCCGTCAGCATTATGCAAGTCGTTACCAGCGCATCCCCTCATGGTGGAGCCAGTACGAGGTGAGTCAAGGCTTTTGGGCTGAAATGGGACCCATACTCACGTACTATGGCAGCTACCTGCGGGATCCGCAACACGGGTTACGGGTGGTCTTCCTCACAGAGTGGTGCATCAAAGTAGCTGCGACCCTCTTGTGGGAGACCTACGATTGCTGGCGCCTGTGGCACCTCCCCGCGAAGCTGATAGCACAAATGCGTCCATTGGACTTCTCTGTCCGTCTGGGTGGCTCTGATTTCAATCGCGAAATACGCTCCCTCCTTGATACGATCGAGGGCGTGGATTGGGACTGTGTCCCTCCGCAAAACTCCTCTCTATCTTTCAATCGCCAAAGTCCCTCTTTCTCCCCTGGTCGAAACCACCCAGCCGCGGGCGACTTCGTGTGGTTCAACCCCTGGTCATCGACCCTCTGCTCAGCGTGGGAAGCTCAAACGAGCCGTCGATTCGGAAACCAAACACCGGTTCCCGACGTTGCCCCCATCGTCACATCTGACCCCCGGGAGCTTCACGTATGCTCCCGTCCTTCCTCTCCAATTCCTCCTCGATCGGCTGTCCCTGCTTCCCCGCGCGCAGCCCTAGCCTCTCCATCCTCGTCAAAGGCGCCCTCAGCTGTCGAAATTCCCTCGGCAGGCCACACCGAAACATTGTCGGTAAGGGAAGTGATATCTTCCCCCCCCGTCTCCAACAATTTCCAAAAATACCCACGACGTCACGAGCGTATACTGTGCCTTGCTCTGCGCTCACGGTGTTGAGGGAGAGGCTCTGCAAGGAGCCTCGATTGACGACTTGCGAGTTTTGGCTCGCCTCGTGTCATCACTTCCAAAGGGCAAATCCTTTGGCAACCCTTCCGTCTGAGCTGACGGGCGCAACACTTTCCTCGTGATAGCTTGTCGCATCTCTATCCTGCCTGCGTGACGCTGAATTTGCGACATCGTCATGTCGCCTTTGATCCGTAAATTGAATTTTCCTGCGTGCTCCTTCGTCCCTTCGTTTCCTCCTCTTTTTCTCATTGATGCCCACCCCGTCATAATCACGGTGCAACCTTATACCTTCTTCCTCCTTCCCTTCACCTCGCTACTTCCTCCTCTTTTTCTCTCTTTTTTTCTTGTTCTCTGCGTACCGTCACTGCGGTCGTACCCCTCTCTTCACCAACTTCCTCCTCTTTTGCATTTTCAATTTTCCCTTTCCTGATTCCCCTATGTTTCCTGCTCTTCAATCCCTCCTCTTTATCCTTGGCCATTTTCCCTCCTCTTCTCATGCGCCCTTTTTACCTCTTCAGATTCCTCGCTTACCTCCTCTTTTCCCTGTTCGGGCGTACTGTCGCCGTCGCCGGGGTTTATGCTACAGTGAGACGTTTTGACGAGAGGTTTCTCACGCCTTTCGGAATAACCAAAAGGTTCTCCGGTCCAAGCTGGTACGAACGGTGAAGGATCTCGTTACCCAAAACCCGGAACCCATCTCCTCTCGTGACGTAGAACGGAATTTTGCCCTCCGTCCCACTCATGTCGGTCACGGGGAGATCCCAAACCCCACTAGTGACCTCGGCGTCCCTACAGTTCTTGCCATATCCGTGCAAGAACGTTTCAAAGTCCAGACTTCGAAGTTTGAAAGGAATGTTGATGGCAGTGCAGGGGGCTGCGGCGCAAGCAATCCCTCCAACACTGCCGGGACATCCCGGATCTATAATGGGATTTTGATCCGGGATTCTCTCATTAATATCCGAGGTGGCTTGGGGGTGGCTGACTAGGCTCGCCTGTTTGACGAGCCGCCTGCGTCTCTACGAAAAAACGAGGGATGTGCCCCCGAGCCCCCGTCACTGGGGTCTCGGCGTGTCCTCTTTTTCTTGGTGAAGGTGCTGGATTCCTTGCACTCCGCTGCCCCTCTGTAGTGACCACGCTCTCCGCAGTCATAGCAAATGGATTGGGTCTCTTGATCTGAAGACGGCTGCCTCTTGCGACTGCCCCGAGATGCGTTACTAGGGCTAGAGGGTGGACCCATTCGAGTGTCCTTCTTCTGCCCATGACGTGAGCCGACTTCAGATAGCCTATCGAAGATACTTGCAGAGCCAGGCCTTCCATGGGTGCCAATGAGGGACTTGACTTTGCGATCAACCAAAGCTTGGACGTCCTTCATGGAGAACTGGGGAGCATCCATTGAGGTTGTCTGGGTCAGATTCCTCAGCACGATCACCGCGTCGTCAAAGTTGAGCCTGCAAGAAGTGTGCCGTGTGGGATAACTCCTCTCCTCTCTGGGTTGGGTGAGAGGCGGAGGCCTTGTAGAGGGAGCACGCGACGCCGATGCGCGGCGCGAATAGATCCGATAAGGGCGAACTCGCGAAAAGGGAGAGGCTCACTGGCCGGTTACGCGGAGTCGCCCCGTGGTGCGCAAACCGGAGCGACCGGTAAAGGGTTAGAAGCCAGCGCGCGGGTAAACTACCGAACGGTCGTAGATTAGGCGCGAAAGGGACGGGGGCGAGCTTGCCCCAGTTTACTGGTGGGTGTAGTATAATGACCGGCGCGAGCGCGCGGAGGTCATCGGACGGCCGTGTACGGTATACACGTGGGCGGTTGTGCCCACGTGTAGCGAGCGCACGCGCATGCCGAGCGGTCGTAATCTGGCGTACGTGTACAGTAGTGCACGTGTCGTCCGAGCGGTAGCCTACGCGTGTTACGTGTGCGCGTTAGCACACGTGTCGTCCGTGCAGTAGTCCGTAAGCAACACGCGTGTACAGTAGTGCACACGTGTAGTAGCAGCGTCCGTGCGGTAGTAGTAATTATGGCGCTACCTTTTTAATTGTGTACAGTACCCGGCACGCCCTAGGCAGCAGGTACTGTACTACTGTACTGGGACAGGTGTCCGAGGCGTCCCTCTGCGGGGTTAAGACCTGGCACCCGTCCACACCAGTAAACGGGGGCAAGCTCGCCCCCGTCCCTTTCGCGCCTATATACGTCCGTTTCGGTTGTCTATCGCGCGCGCTGGCTTCTAACCCGTTACCGGTCGCTCCCGTTCACGCACCACGGGGCGACTGCGCGTAACCGGCCAGTGAGTCACTCCCTCTTCGCGAGCTCGTCCGATCGGTTCAATTAGCGCGTCGCGTCCACGCCGCGTGCTCCCTCGCTAAAGCCTCTGCCTCTCACCCAACCCAGGGCGGGGAGGAGTTATCCCACATTTTGGTACTCTTGTGGAGGGTATAACTCTTGAGGTTGAGCCGCACGCGTAGTCGCCCGATCGCGCGCAGAACCGTACGGACGGAAAAGGTTGAGAAATCACCGCGTCGATCGCGAAGCGTATTCGACGATGAACCGACCGGAAGAAGGGGAGACTCCGCCTCCGGGCGTCTGAGCACCCGCAGTGGCAGTGGCGTACTGCGCCCTGGGTGGAGAACCCGGAAACCCTGCTGCGACCGCCACCGCGACCGGGCCGCACGCGAGCGTCCGCATCGGATGTTACGCCGGCCGGGTCGGCAGGCACTGAGAATCGCGTCGAATGGATGGTCGACGCGATTCAGCCGCGCATCCAGGCCTGGGTCGAGGAGTTCCTCGCTACGGAACTCCCCCCTGGTAGCGCGCGTATGCCTCGACCGAACGGTGCCCGCGCTCGTGGACGCGCACGTACGCAGCGCGATACCACTGCTTTTGGACGAACTTCTACCCGCTCAAGTCCAATGCGAGGTGGTGACCGCGCTCACCACTGTGGATGAAGAATCCCCGTCCGGTACGGCTCTAAAGGGAGCGATCAGCTCCGCCGTGGCCAATCGTCTGGCCACGACCTTCGCTGGAGCAGGAGTCGACGCACGTGAGCAGCGCGACTCAACCGCTCCGGATTGTACGCTAACGCACGCTGAACCGATCGGCGCCGCACCCGGGATCGGTACAATGGCCCCTCACCCGGAGGGTAAGACCATTTACCTCCCACCAATTTATGGTGCTACAGGAGGGCCCACAGAAAATGGCCCTCCCGTACTCGCCGATACGGATACGGCTGGCCCGCGCGGGACAGAAAACGGCCTGGGGCGCTTCGCGACAAAAAAGCGACAGCCGTATCGGTCGAGCAGAAGAAGCGCACCCGGCGCTCAAGGCTACACCTCGGAGGGTACAGAAAACCCCTCCGAGGAAGAAGACACAAGACGTCGCCACAGGGCGACGCGCAAGAACCGCGACGGACGCTACGCGCGATACCGCGATGCCGGAGGGGTCGATTACCCCTCCGATGATAACCGCGAAGGACGCTATACGCGATACCGCGATGCCGGAGGAGGTGGATACCCCTCCGATGACGAGGACACCGAGTCGGACGGATCGCGCAGAAGCGACCGCGGAGGGCGCAATGCGCGCGACCGACGTCGGTTCCGGCGAGAAGACTCCGATCCGGAGGGCTACAGTAGCCCCGGCAGAGAAGGAGACCGCCATCGCAGGGGCAGAGACCGCCAGTCTGCCCCGAGGCGGGATCCGAAACGGTTGCCGGTGATCAGGCCGCTGAACGACCTGTTCACCAAGGCCGTCGACTACCGCATGTATAGGCTGGAAAATCGCAGCGCGCGCTCTACGACGCGAGTACCGCGCGGCGAGGTAACCGTTATCGGAAGAAGTTGGACGTCCAGCTGAAAACCCACACATTTGGTGGTCAAGATCCAATCGCAGTGCTAGGGTTTCTCGCGCGCTTCAAGATGGCCTGCGACCACAATGGGGTCAGCCAAGGCGCGGCCGTATGGTGTTTCCAGTTCTATTTGACCGGGCAGGCTCACGCCTTGCTCCAGTCCAGGCTACACGGGAACACCATGGCGGTCGATGCGGAGCAGTGCGATATGCTCGAAACCTACGCGGAAGTTGTTAACTTTTTATTACGCACGTACGCGACGGACGAAGTTATTTCCGAAGCGGTCGGTGATGTCACCTCCTTCCGTCAGAGCTCTAATATGACGGAGGAGGTGTACAGTAACCAGTTGTGGGACAAGGCGTTGCGCTGCGGCACCGTATTTTCGGACAGGCGCTTGAACTCCCTTTTCGTTGAGGGACTTCTGCCAGCGACGTGCGCGCAGGTGCGGAATTATCTCGCGACGCATCCGGGCGTGGACTACCAAGCGGTGGCACGCTACGCGCAAGAGATAGGCGAGAGGCACCGCTCGGCTCGAAGACAGGCGACCTCGTTCGCGTCGCCTCAAGCACCGTCCGATTCGGTGAGAAGATTCACGCGCAACGCGCGGACAAGGCCCGTGCTGTCGGTCGAGTCCCTATCTGAACTCCCGACAGCGCGCGGAACCGAAACGGAGGAGATACTGGCGGTGACGGACCAGTCGGCGACGCCGAGCTCGCTTAGCTCGCCGCCGACTAGCTACCATCCGTCACCTGCCTCGTCCCCGGCGGGCGCACCGATGGCGCCCGCCCAACACGGTGACGCGCGCGCACATCCGTACGGAAGGCCAGTACAGAACCAGCGGGTCCGGTTCTTCAACCAAGGATTACCTGGACCCCCGCCGTGTCGGTTCTGTCTGGACCTGACCCACCGACAGGAGCGATGTCCTGTGGTGGCGGATAGCGCGCTGCGGTCGAAGCTTTTGCGGGCCCGCGAGGCCAATTATCAAAAGTTTCGGATCCGCCAAGGTCTCCGTCCGGGTTCGCCATTCGAGCGGCAGCCGCCGTCCGCTTGGCGAAATTGGCGTGCGCAGGCTCCCACGGGCATCAACGTGGTCGAGCCGCGCGAGGCCGTCCAATCGGAAGAATCCGCGCGACCGCTGACGGATGAGGGGCCCGAGGACCTTGGGTTGACGGGGGAAGCCGGGGAGGACGCGTAGAGGCGTCGACGATCTTCCTCGTGCCAAGCCTCAATAAACAAGGCACCTCATCGACCGCTTCGGTACGCGCGCAATCGCAGAGCCGAACGGACGAAGCGGCAATTTGCTTCTTCAAGAAGCAAAATTATAAAGTCACCGCAACGGTCGGACAACGACGCGCGATGATGCGCGCCATCACGCCGGTTCTAGATTCGGGCGCCGGCCCGAATCTAATACACCTACGCTGTGTGGCAGAACCGTGGCGCGCTGCCATCCAGTCCGCGCGGAGCCCGCCGCTCATCGAAGCTTCGAATAGGTCGATGAAGGCTCTCGGCGAGCTCAAGCTGTACGTCCGGATTGGTGAGTTCGTCGCGCGCGTACCGTTCTTGGTCGTCACCAACCTTGCGGTGGACTGTATCCTCGGAACCACGTTCCTGGATCGCCACGTGAAGGCGATCCTGCCACCGCAGAGGAAGGTGTTGTTCAATCATGCGCCGTCCGTAGCGCTGACGGGAGTCACACCCTCGAGGCACGACCGCAAGATGGCCTCGAGGGGACCGTCCCACCAGCTCCCGCAGGAGGAAAATTCGGACGACCGGAAGGGCGCGCAGTTCCCGACGAACGTACCGTCACGGAAAATTCGCGTGGTCAAGGGGGTCACGATACCCCCGATGACCCAAGCGATGGTACGCGTCGCAACACCGGTTGGGGGGCTTTGATTCCTGCAAAACCACCCCAAAACGGGGCATAAGAATTTATGCCTGATGGCCCAGGGGGTCATGGACCTCTTCCCGGGCGAGCCGTTTACGGTGCTCGTTAGCAACTTCGGAAACCGCGCGGTCCACGTCCCCAAGCATACCGTTGTCGGTCTCGCGTTGCCATCCCCCACACACATCCTGACACTTGGCTTGTCGGCCCCCGGAGAGGCCGACGCTAAGAAAGGGGGAGGGAACAAAAATAATTCCTCGACCGCTACGAAGGAACAGGCGCGACGCGAACAACCAGTTACGGACGATGGCAGAAGAAAATCCTCCACCGCTACGGAAGGATACGCGCGTCGCAAAGAATCCGCTATGGACGAAGGCAGGATTAATTCCTCACCCGCGGGGGAAGGTGCGCGACGAGAAGGACCCGTTACGGACGATGGCAGAATTAAATCCACCACCGCTACGGGAGGAGGCGCGCGACGCAAAGAACCGGAAACACACGACGCCCACAGTGGCAATCCCGCTAACGCGGATGAGCGGACCGATACGGACGCGGAGAAGACCCGCTCGTGGGAAGAAGACGTCCATATTGGTGCAGAAGACAGTACCGTCCGGTCGGAAATTATGGACATGCTGTCCGAGTTCAAGGACATGTGGTCCGGCCACTAGGGTAAGATCGATGCTACGAAGCATCGCATCGAGCTGAAGCCCGGTGCGAAGCCGATCTACCAAGCAACCTACCGAGCCGTACCCATCGCGCGCGAGAAGGAGAAGAAGGAAATCGAACGCATGCTGCGCGCGGGAGTCATCGAACCGACATCGGCCGAGTGGGCGAGCCCCGTGGTCTTCGTCCCTAAAAAGGACGGGACCATGCGGTTCTGCGTGGACTATCGCAAGCTAAACGCCGTTATGGTTCGCGACTCCTACCCACCACCGCGCATGGACGAATGTATCGACTCGCTCGGCGATGCCACTGTCTTTACCACGCTAGACTGTAATAGCGGGTATTGGCAGGTGGAGATCGCCGAGGAGGACCGCGATAAAACGACGTTCGCGTCGCACTTGGGCCTCTACCGCTTTCTACGCATGCCGTTCGGTCTCAAAAACGCGCCCGCGACATTTCAACGAGCGGTCGACATCATCCTGTCCCGCGTGAAATGGGAGACCGCGTTGGTCTACCTCGATGACGTCATCGTCTACTCGCGAACCGTTACGGAACATATGGCACACGTGCGCTAGGTACTACGGCTTCTACATACCGCGGGCGTGTCGCTAAAATTGGCGAAGTGCGCGTTTTTCGACACCTCCGTAACCTATCTCGAGCACGTCATCCGTCCGGGACGGTTGGAGGTGGAGCGACGCAACGTCATCGCGATCGAGCGCGCGCGCGCGCCTACGAACCAAATGGAACTGCGATCCTTTCTCGGGATGTGCAACGTTTACCGACGGTTTGTGCAAGGATTCGCGAAGATCGCCGCGCCGCTGAATAAGAAGACCGGCAAGAATCAGCCCTACGAGTTCGAGATCTTAACCGATGCGGAATACGCGGCGTTTGAGGAATTGAAGCGGCGCCTCGTGTCGCCGCCAATCCTCGCGCTGCCCCGCTACGGACGGAAATATACGCTGGACACCGACGCGTGCGGACACCAAGTGGGTTGCGCCCTTCTACAGGAGCAACCCGATGGAGGTACCCGACCGATCGGATATTGGAGCCGCGCGTTGACCGATGCGGAGCGCAATTATACGACTACCGAAAAGGAATGCCTGGCCGTAGTGTGGAGCATCCTCACCCTACGGCCGTACCTATACGGAAGCGCGTTCAACCTCCGCACGGATCACGAGGCCCTACGCTGGGTCCTCAATTTAGCGGACAGTTCCGGTCGGCTCGCTCGCTGGCGCCTGCGCTTGGCGGAGTACGACTACGAGGTACAGTACCGCCCAGGCGTCAAGCACGAACTCGCGGACGGCGTATCGCGCTTACGTACCGATGGAGGAGATACCTAACCGGTCGATGATGAGGTCCCGTGCTTCGCGGTCCAGTACGATGAGGGCAGCGAGGCCCTCCTGGACAATGTAGACTGGGACCCGCCGCAAGACCGTCCGGACGGTTGTCACGCGCTCGCGATAACTCCCGAGGAACGCGACGCTGCGTCCATCTCGGTTGAGGAATTTATACGCGAACAAGCTGAGGACGCCTTCTGTCGCTTCGCCGCGGAAACCGTCGGGACGCCGAACTCGAAGTTCGACATCGACCGTTACGGATTTCTCGTGAGGACGTCCCCGCTGGACGGGACCCTGCAGCGCGTGGTACCGACTCGGTTGCGCCCCCGGGTACTGTACCTGGCACACAATCCGAGGTTGGCAGGTCACCCGGGAGCGACGCGTATGTACTACACCCTTCGCAGGGAGTACTACTGGCCACACATGGCCAGCGACGCGTTTTCGACCGTACGGAATTGCACCTTGTGTGCTGCGACCCGCGGGACGCTTGTCAAGAACCAAAAGGATCTCAAGCTGTTCCCCGCGGCGGGCCTCTTGGAGTTTGTAGCGATGGACCTCCTGGGGCCCCCGCCCAAGACCGCGCACGGAAACCAACACGTGTTGGTAATTACCGACCGGTTCTCCAAGCTAACGCGCAGTATCCCGCTCCGGACCACAACTGCTTCGGTCGTCGCAAACGCGTTTTTGGACAACTGGGTCTACGTTTACGGAGCGCCGCGCTACGTACTAACCGACAATGGCCCTCAGTTCGCTGCGAACTTCTTAGACGCGGTATGTGCCCTCCTGGGGGTGCGGCATTATCTCACGACGGCCTACCACCCCCAGTCGAATGGGCAGACCGAACGGTTCAATCGCACGCTGGTGCAACGCCTCCGGCACTACGTGGAGGAGCACCAGCGCGATTGGGACGATTACGTGCAGCCGCTGACCTTCGCGTACAATACGCAGGTCCACCGGTCGACGGAGACGACTCCGTTCGACCTAGTGTTAACGCGGCCACCGTCCGGTTTAATTCTCCCCGGTACTGTACCGCAGGACGCGGGGACCCATCGAGAGGACCCACGGACCCCGGTGCAGTACAAGCGCGCTACGCTGCGCAAGCTTCGCGACGCGCTCGACCGTGCTCGGACGAAATTAACCGCATCGCGAAAGCGGTACAAGGACAATTTTGACAAGAAGGTCCGCTTCCGTCCGGTCGTTGTGGCGGGCGATTTTGTCTACGTTGATCGCCCGCCCCGCCCGTTGACAACCGTCGAGCGACGCACGCGTGCGCAAGGTACGACCGGAACGGACGAGCTCTCCGTCAAACTACTACCGAAGACAGAGGGTCCGTTTCGCGTGCACTCCGCTACGGACACCACGGTCCTCATCGAGCAGGACGGCGTGGAAAATCGCGTGAGCATCGACCGCGTTACGAAGATGCTGCGCGGGCCGGGGGATACCGTCACCCCGGCCACATCGACCGAATCGGACGCACAAGCCGCAACGCCAAGAGCGGAGTACGTCGTTGATCGCATTGTCGGACACCGTACTACGCGCGGCGGGATCGCCTACAAGGTCCGGTGGTATGGATATACCGCTTCGGACGACACCTACGAGCCCTCCGAGGAGGTCCCGCAGCCGTTCATCGACGGTATTGGCGTACGCGCCAAGGGCGGGCACGTGCGCAAGCGTAGCGCGCCCTGAGGTCCCGCATGGCCACATCGTCAAGACGACTTCGCCATCACGGGCTGCGCATCGCCGCGCGCGCGCGCCGCGGACAAGTGATAGGATCACCGTTAATCGGTCTGGTTTATGGGAAGCGAGGCCCCTAATGGGCTACGCGAAAGGGGGCGACCAACGGGTCGGGGCTCAAGAACGACGCGTGCGCTTAGCCGGCGGAGCCGCCGCGGCATCTTCGGGCGCGGGGCGCGAGGCCCCGACCGTATCGGCAGGCATCGGCGGCGCCGCGAGACGTTGGCTGACGACCGCGAGGATGTCCTGCACGCCGCGGAGCTTCTCGTGATGCTCGACGCGCTCACGCTCCGCCGCGGTGGAGGCCTCTCGGAGCGCCGCGACGGTCGTCTTCAACTGCTTGACTTGGTGCATCCACTCGCGCGCCTGCAGCAGCGCCTGCTCAACCGACGAAGGAACTGTTGCCCCCTCGAAGGACCAAGCGTACTGCACGGCAGTGAACGCGGCCTCCTCACGGAGGCGCTCCGGGGAAGACCGGCCGGACGGTTGCGGAGCGGAAGGAGGCGGCATCAGAACGGGACGATGATCCCCTTCGGTACCGGTCACCACGCTGATGTGTGGGGGGCTTGAGGTGGGGCCGAAATTCCCACGACACCGGGGGGTTCTCTTAAGTCGCGCCGCTCTGGTACCAACCCCTTCGGTGAGTCGCTCTGGATCGAGGCCACGCGAGCGGATCCGCCGCGGGCCGGTACCGCAGTCTCGACGATGCTTCTCACCGCACCGGTTCCAGCATCGCGCGGCGGCGCGACATCGGCATCGGCAAGCAATCCGCCCGTGTCACCCGCGTCGCCTGTGTTGACTGCGCCGTCCACGTCGACCGCGACGGTCGCGTCCGCTGGACCGGGGGCCGCGCTGCCACCATCGGCACCGGTCTCGGCCTCGGCTCCGGAGGGCATCGGTAAGGTGCACCGCTGGTTCCAACTGAACCACACGAAGTCCGGCCGGCCGCTCCAATCCATACCCTCGGTGAAGGCCAACAGCTGCGCCGCGTACGTCGCGTCAAACGCCGTACCCTCGAGGATCTCCGCGATACTGACCGAGCGGATTAAATCGATGAGCCCCGCCGAGAGGCGGAAGAGCAGGCCGCGCTCACCGAAGGGTTCCTCGCGCCGCGCGATCAGCCGCGGGTCGCGACACTTCGTGAAGAACGGCAGTCCCTCGCGAGCGGCGTGTAAGAAGCACAGGAAGGCCAAGACCGCCCATTCGGAAAGCATGATCGCGTGCACCAAGACGCACGTTCGCTCCGTTTCCGCGGATTCCGATCGGCCGAGTGGCAACCAATGCGCCGCCACGTACGCCATGACGCTCGGCGTCGGTACGCACAGGTACTCCGGCGCCTCGAACGTCGACCAGTTCGTCGGGAGCGCGGGGTACAGGCCGCGCCGCGCGGCGCTGGGCACCGAGAAAAACTCGGTGCTGTGCCACATGTGGAAGAAATCGTCCACCCGGCGCCAGCGCAGCCGACTCTCGCGCGCTGCGTCCTCACCCCACCGCGCTCGGTTCGCAACGCTGTACCAGCTGTCGAAAGGCCGCGGAAAGGCCACCAAGCGGACGCCACCAAGCGGACGTCGGGCGCGATGCCCTCGTAGCGGCGATACCGACCGAAGAGGTTCAGCAGCGAGACGTGGTACTTTTCCTCGCCTTCGCAGCGGACATAGGGCAAGTCACTGCCCGCTGCGGCCGGCGTCCGACACGGAGCGTGACGCCATCGCGCCTTCCACGCGCCGGCGCGGTTCTCTTGCGCCACGGCACCGCGCCCGGACGGAGTCTTGATCGCGCGCACCATCGGAATGGCCGCGAACCTCGCCGCGTCCAGCAAGTTCCGCTGAACATATTCCTCGACCGTAATCGGAGGCTTGCGACCCGCGGCGCGTCGGCGTGCGCGCCGGCGGCAGTGGTCCATCGAGGACCCGGGCCACAGCGACCATACGGAGCCGACGCCGCTGCGCAGCCAGGTCGGGGTACTCGGGGCGGTGAATACCCGCCCCAGCGACGTTGTCGCCCCCCGTCCGGCCGGTGCAAGCGCTACGCTACTCGACGGCGCCGGCGCCGCGTACGGCGCCTCGGAAGCGGCCCTTGTGAGCGCCGTGCCCGCAGCGGGCAGCGGCGACATGGGAGGCGGCGGCAGCTCCACGGGGAGCCCCGGGTCCGCCTCGACCGTTCTTGGAGCCGCGCCCGCGAGGGGCAGCGGCGAGGACCGTGTTGCTTGGGCGCCCAGCGGTGGCGAACCAACCGGTACGGGCGAATCAACTGGCGCTTGGGCGGGCCCCGCCCCTCCAGTGGACGGTTGCAGGCCGTCGCGAAGGCGTCGCCGCGGTTGGAAGGTGGGACCGACCGGCGCCGCTGCCGGAGCCCGAGGCGGGCTCAACGGCTGACTGTACGCGCGCACAGCAGAAGTGTCGCGATGACCGTCCATGGGTTGGTTGAAGAGCCGCTGTAGGGAGATGTCGTCGTCGCTGTCGGAGGAGGTTTCTGAGTTCGCAGGGGAGTGTTGGGGAAGAATTGGGGGGTCAGTGTGGATCGCGTGGGGAGAATCGGAAGACGCGCTCTCCGAATCGGATGAACCCGCAGCGTTATATACCGCCAGCTCGCTGACGAGCCAGGGGGCATGATCGTCCGCACGTAGGGGGTTCTGTCCCCGCATCGTGCGCGATAGAAGGAAACGTCCGGAACGGACCCGCGCGGTCGAGTAGAGGGTCGCTACGGGGACGTAGCGAAAGCTAAGGGGAGAGGTCTGTAGTATAATGACCGGCGCGAGCGCGCGGAGGTCATCGGACGGCCGTGTACGGTATACACGTGGGCGGTTGTGCCCACGTGTAGCGAGCGCGCGCGCATGCCGAGCGGTCGTAATCTGGCGTACGTGTACAGTAGTGCACGTGTCGTCCGAGCGGTAGCCTACGCGTGTTACGTGTGCGCGTTAGCACACGTGTCGTCCGTGCGGTAGTCTGTAAGCAACACGCGTGTACAGTAGTGCACACGTGTAGTAGCAGCGTCCGTGCGGTAGTAGTAATTATGGCGCTACCTTTTTAATTGTGTACAGTACCCGGCACGCACTAGGCAGCAGGTACTGTACTACTGTACTGGGACAGGTGTACACCTGCCTCGGACGTCCGAGGCGTCCCTCTGCGGGATTAAGACCTGGCACCCGTCCCCACCAGTAAACGGGGGCAAGCTCGCCCCCGTCCCTTTTGCGCCTATATACGTCCGTTTCGGTTGTCTATCGCGCGCGCTGGCTTCTAACCCGTTACCGGTCGCTCCCGTTCACGCACCACGGGGACTGCGCGTAACCGACCAGTGAGCCACTCCCTTTTCGCGAGCTCGTCCGATCGGTTCAATTAGCGCGTCGCGTCCACGCCGCGTGCTCCCTCGCTAAAGCCTCCGCCTCTCACCCAACCCAGGGCGGAGAGGAGTTATCCCACAGTGGGGACGGGTGCCAGGTCTTAACTCCTCAGAGGGACGCCTCGGGCACCTGTCCCATTACAGTATACTGTACTGGGACAGGTACTAGGCGGCAGGTACTGTACAATAGTACAATACCTGCCGCCTAGTGCGTGCCGGGTACTGTACACAATTGAAAAGCTAGCTCCATAATTACTACTACCGCACGGACTCTGCTACTACACGTGTGCTCTACTGTACACGCGTGTTGCTTACAGACTACCACACGGACGACACGTGTGCTAACGCACACACGTAATACGCGTAGACTACCACACAGACGACACGTGTGCTACTGTACACGTGCGGCGCGCCACGCCACGACCGGTCGGTACACGCGCGCGCTCCCTACACGTGGGCACACCCCCCCACGTGTGCTCCGTGCACGGCCGCCTGGTTAATAACCTCCGCGCGCGCTCGCCAGTCGTTATACTACATGCCGAGGCAAGAAAAAGTCAGCAACTGACGTTTTTGCAGCATGCTTCTCTGCGTTCACCTTTGGGTCCTGGACTGCAATGTCCAAGGAGCGGATGAAGCTGATGGTTTCCGATCGGAAATCAGACAGGGCCTTCTTATACTCATCGGCCGTGGACTCAGACTAGCGGAGCGGAACGTCAACCTTCTTAAGCTTCTCGGATATTTTGAGAACTTCCTCGAGATGCACCTTGGATACCCTTTTCGTGCCGACGACTGCTGACTCCTCTTTTTCCGGGCTTCCGCATGCCAAATTAGTTACATCTTGGCATTGGTCAACGTCCCCTCCTCTATATTTGCGATATTGATGAGGGTAATCGCCAAAACTTCACGTATCTGCGACGAAGAGGAATTGTTGGCGAGGAGCGTGCTTGGCTGCTAAACCGCGAAACTTTGAGACGAAACTGGAGAGCTTCTCGTTCTTGTCTCGGCGACACGAGGTGACCTTCTGATATGATGCCATGAGCCTTGTCATCATGGAAATCGGTGGGTTTACTGCGACAAGCTCGACTATGGACAGTGCTGCTTGCACAGGTTCATCCCTCTGAAGATAGTCGACCTGTCCGTTGGACTGCGCTTCATCGCCAATCGCTTTCTGAGGTACAAGAAGGCCGCGCTCATAAAACGTGTGTCCGAGCAGCTTAATCATAATCTAAAAAGTGCGATCCGTGCCTTGATCGTCGGCGACTTTGAGTGAGTCGACCCACTGTCCCACCGTCTTGCGCCGGGCTTCCAGATCGCCATCGGCGGCGAAGAGAGGCGGGTCGAAGAATCCTGATAGTTTACTCATCTTTCCCCCTTGGCCCATACTTGTGGGAGAACGGGAACGATGAGGTTAGTAGTATCCGCGCTCGTCGCGCGCAGCGGCGGGGGAAAGAAGTCGCGAGAGTGAGGGGGACGGGGATACTTCGGACGGAGAGTCTCGCGACTTTTCGCAGGCGCTGTAAGGGGGTAGCAAGTTACCCCCGAGGGTCGGTCGGGATACCGCCCTCGGACTTTTATGTCGCCGGATTTCCCGCCGGGGCGTCGCGCGGATAATTTCCCTTTTTTCCAGATTTGGGGCTAAACAAATAAACTTCAATTTCTAGCTTCCCACAGGTACAGTATGTACAGTACAGTGCCTTTCGTCCCGGATCAATCCGAAAAACACAAAACGAAAATTCTTGGGTGCAATCGTGGGGTCCTGTTACAAATTGTAACTTACAATCGCGCTCATCGCAATGCCACTCCTTAAGAACGAACTGCGTGTCACGATTCCCTGTCGCAAGTCCGCAACCCAGACACACCCAACCCCTATTGCAATAGCCCTACTGCATCACAATAACTCCTCGATCGTGAACTGGCGACCATGATGAAGGTTATATCTGAAGTTATTCGGAAAGTCGAGTCGTGCAATCGTTCGCTTACGGTTAACAAGTATCAATGAAACGATTCGGCACGCATCGTCTGGTCAGACCTCAGTGAAGAAATTTACGGGTCTTTCAAACTGGACGGTATATGGCGTTGTCCGCTAATTCTACAGCTCGAAAACGATAAGCAGAAGCGTATCAGAATCAAGTCAGCAAGCAATATCTGAAGAGCTCGGTCTCGTACGCCAGTACTATTTCAACGCTCCCGACGAATAGCAATCCTTCAGGCACACGTAGCGGGGCTGCAAGGACTGCGGACCGAGCAGGAGACACACCCCAACAAGGGAAGATGGGACCCCTACCGCCCTCTCGTACATCCAAAAGGCGTTCCGGTTCCACTGACAGAACAAGAGCCCAGAATCTGAAAAAAGGACCACTCAAACCAGCAATTGCGTTGAAATCTCATCGGCGGGGTGGCTTAGGAACGAGGGCAACATTGGTCCGCGAGCAGTCGAAAAAGCTGTTAACAGCAAAGCAGACTGAGAAATTAGACGAGGAGGACAATCAAGCGCTACTTGCGCGAAACAATTCAACAGAGAATGACCAACGGGGAGAAGTAGATGGCACTGCGGCGGCTGAACCACGGCCGTCTGCACAACTGCCATGGTGGCGCTCAGTGGGTTCTAGGTTATCACGCCCGATGCGGCGTAGCAAAGACACCGACGTTCTTCGTGGCTACATCCTCACGTTAATACGGTCCTGCCTCCGGCCATCGTGGAATGCGGAGAAGCTCCGCGAAAGTTATGAATTAAATCCTTCTTCGATTCGAGGCAGTGCCTTCCTGGCTGTCAGCTCAAGCCTTTTAATTATGCACAGAGCTAGACACATGGGACAGTGCCGTACGATGTGGCACACACAACTGCTGCAAGAGCTACTTCAACGGCGTGAGCTAGAGTGGACCGCCATTGAAACGGATCCTTGCTTTCAGCACTTTCTTGGTTGCGAGGCATGCCTAGCACATCGTCCGGCGACGAGATGCCTAAGGTTGAAGGGTGTGAAATATGATTCGAGTGATTTCTGGCCCATGAGCTGCAGGCTTGATATCCTTGCATCCACTGAAGCCGATGGGGCATTGACTTTGGCGGTAGAGCTCGCGCCGGGCTCTAGGCCAGGCCAACCCACGATTGGTGATGAAGGAGAAGTCGAGTTCTGGGTCGACGAGCAGTGTCTGCGGAAATGCCTTGTATTTCATGAACTTGTCCACTCGACCTCCATTCTAACTGAAGAGGTTATGTGTCTGGTAGAAGATGAGCTACAGGACGGAGTTGTATCTGTTCGCAAGGCGCAGCAATTGCCTGAGGAAGGGACCAGTTTGGTAGATCTCGTGCAATGCCATTTAGTCGATGTACTTTGTCGAAACAAGCATTTCCTGGAAAAGCAAATACAGCACTTTGCAGATATGACACATATCGGAGAAGCGTATTTTTCTGCTGTAGATGAGGGCATTCCGGGATCCCATCAAGAGCCTAAGGATGCAGAAACGAACAGTAGCGCAAGAGTCTACGACGCGCCATTATCTCTTCGTCATGAACAGTACGCTGGGCGCATGAAAACTCTTGAATCATTAACAGAAATCAAAAAACCCTCGACTAGTTTCCCACCCAGGTCTTAACGAGTGTACAGGTTGGTCTACGGAATGATATCGCAGGTTTGTAAACTAAATTCACGATTTCCTTTACCGCCGGCCGGAAGATCTGACAACATTGCCTGTTGGCTTTCTCTTCACAGCGTTCAATCTTTGAAGACTAGACCCGTGATTCCCTTTTCGATTTCCCGCCGATCGCGAACGAGGATTCGCTCCCAACATGTTCATACCCAACGGAATATACGCATACGGATCCGGCCTACCTGCTCTCTTGACATCTCCAGATGCTTTCTTCGACTTGTACTCATCTCCATATGAACCCTTCTGCCTCTTGCTATTCTTGCTTTCGTTTTCAGGTTGGCGTCGTTTCCTCTTCGAAAATGATTGCTTCCGCTTCTCGTTGGCCTCGTCGTCAGAATCAGGCTCACCATCTTCATTCGCACTGCCGACTCCCACCTCTCCACTTTCGTCATCGCTCTCGACAAAAATTGGCCTGCCATCTCTGGTGTATTCAGTGGCATCCTCAGTCTTCGAGAAGCGTCTGTTCCTCTGCTCCGATCGTGCCTGTTGAGCAGTTTCCATGTAGCCACCACCTGTGAGGACAGCACTAGCATCCTTTTCGTCGAGTAAATTCAAAACTTTATCCTTACTTTCTTTTGTACGCAGGGTCTTGCGGCGATCCCCGCCTGCTCGGCTTCTCTGTGATGACCTCAAGTCATCCCCGTCAATTAATTCCCGTTCAATATCGGAGTCGGAATCCTCGATGCCGAAACTGTCGTGTTCAATCTCTGTGCTTCCTTCCTGAGCCTTCACTTCCTTCAAATTTCTGAATTCGCCAATCTGTCGCTTTCTATCTTTGGCAGCATGTTTCTTAATTACATCACGGCTATATTTTTTGCGGACTGCCGAAAGCAGCTTCAGATGGTCTTGCGGAAAGTTTTCTTCTAGAGCATCTCTTCCGCACTTTCGCAGCAGCCGTTCCAAGATCACACGCACCCTAAGTCTTGTTTCTTGCTTCTTAGAACGGGCCGCAACGTGAACAAGTCCTGGTAAGATGGCTGGCAACACACGAACTAGTCGATCTGCAGGCGTTGACAGGGTTTTAGTGGCGATTTTCACAACGCCCAGGGCTGCCTTCTGAACTTCAAACGAAGTATGGCGAAGCAAGATGGCTATCGGACCTGGAAGTACCCTCTCACTCTGGACTGCCTCGTCCTGGTCCACGGCTCCCCCTGACATGTCAACGTTTGCACCATTATTAACTGCTGACCCAAAGAGAGAATCAACATGATTGGCAAGCTTATCATCCGCAGATGCCTCCCCTCGAAACTCGTAAATCATGCGCCCCAAACTTGTAAGAGTTGCGGAAAGCATAGATACAGTCCTTCCTCCTAAGCCCGCGGAAACCGCCACCAGAAATTCGCGCAGACCAGTCATATCATTTCCAGTTCCAGCGCTATTCCACCCACGAGCCAGCGTAATGAGAGTCTCAAACGCGGAGGAGCGCGTCTTTTCGGATGTGTCCCTTGTAGCGAGCACAATCTCAGACAAAAACAGCTCAGTTAGAGTGGCCAGATATTCCTTCTTCTCGTCTCCAATTAAACGCACATGTTGATTAATGTATGCTACTAATAAGTGTTGCCGCACTGCTTTCGCTCCCGGTGCTACTCTTGAGCCTGCTTCTGCTACTCTCTTGGCGACTGAGAGTAACTCTTCCGATTCGGAAGACCCCGAGCCCGCACCAACCAACAATGCCATTGCCCGATAGGCTTTCTTTTGCATAGATGATTGCTTTGCATCAAGGAGGAACGGAGACATGGCCTTCTCAAGATAGTTCAACTCGGCGGCATCGTGCGGAACCTTACCACTTTCGATCACTGCTATCGCAATATCAGCCATGGCATAATGTCGTTGAATTCCATGGTCTTCATCATCTACCATTGCATCCGGGCTCTTGGGAGACGAACCAAGTTGAAGCTCCAACAAACGTCGGATACTCTTTCTGAGAAGCCCAGAGACAAGCCCCGAGTTCTTCGTGGCTTGGCAAGATGTCGTCACCGCTTCAAGGAGATTTCTTCGTCTGTCCTGGGAGGTAGTTTCGGCTGCACCGAGAATCGCCGGAAAGAGCTTCTTCAGACGACTTCCGAAAGACTCCCTCTTCTCTGTGGTCATGGGATCCTCACTGCTCAGTCCCTGAAGAGACAACGCAAGTTGCCGCAACGCTGCAACTGCAACTTGTTGTATGGACATCTCGTCCTTTGTGGACAAACAAAGATGAATTGACTTGAAAGCAGAGGTCATCACTCCGTCATGACCAAGATCCGTCGGCTTGTTGCAGAATCCTGGGAGCAGCGCCCACAACTGAGATACGTAAATGCTCAGGTTTTTCATTTCTATTACTCTGCCTTCCTTGCCTCTGGCAACGATTTTCTCCTTCAATTGGTCAATCACTGGAATGAAGGAATTTGAGAAGAGACTTAAAGGCGCACCGCAGATATTGTCTCGCAAAATTGGTAAGACCCAGGCGTTAGTAATATGCAACTTCTCGTCGTACTGAATCGCGCAGGTATTCAGAACCTGTTCAACACCACCGCCGCGAACAATAGCAGACAAGACTCCATTTGCAACGTCTTGTGACTTCCTGTCGTTGGAGTCCAGAGCCTTCTCGCGCATCAGGACCAAGACCCCTGTCAATCGTGTAACCTCTTTGTGCATGCTTGCGGCTCTTGCCGCCATATCCTTCTCCAGGTATGCCTTCAAAATCGGAATCACGTCCGACCAACGCAAGCGATATGCAGATCCGACGAAATTGTGCAGCAGTTTCAGCACTTCTGGACGACTCTTGAACCAACGCTGGTTTAGCAAGTTCCGCAGGTTTGAAGCTGCGTTCTTAGTTATATCGTTCTGCCCGCCAACAGGACTGATACAATCACAAATAATCCTGATGGGTGTAATAACCAACTCCTTTGGCGGCGAAGCGAATGGAAAGTATGAAGCATAAGCTATCGCCGCATCAGCGACACATGAATTGTAGCTTACACGAATATCCTGTGCGCAGTCCCTCTGTGGTGAGTGATCCAGTAATGCCTTGAGAAGTTTACCAACATCCGCCTGCAGCAACACAGTGCTTCCGATAGACCCATCGGACGAGTCGTTTTCCTGCTTGTGACTAAACATCGCGCTGAGAGCCATGTAAGCAAAGGGAGTAACGTTCGCCAACTCTTTCGCTGCAATAAGCATGAGTTCTTTCGTTACTTTGGCCGCGTCCGGTGGCAGCAGAAACATTCCAAACCTCTCAACAGTAGTGAGGAGATAAATGAGTGCTGCTGGACTCGTGGGGCGCTCAATGACGGTATCTCCATTAATCGCCTCATTCAACGCGCTAGTTTGCAACCTGAGCTCCATCGCAAAGTGCGCAGCGGCGGTGCCGGATGTCTTTTTTGTGATGATACTCGCCCGCGGGGACATGAGCAAAGCAGAAAGCGAATCGCGGGCCTTCCTTCTCGCACGGGAGTCCGCATCTGCCGTCTGCCGCAACAAGTACAAGTAAGACCTCTGGACAAGCGGCTTTGACCACGAAACAGAATCCAACACCGCAAGCACAGCTGCGAAAACAGGGCTGAGATGACGACAGACGCCACTATTCCCAAACACATGGTCA
Source organism: Chondrus crispus (assembly GCF_000350225.1). NCBI lineage: Eukaryota > Rhodophyta > Florideophyceae > Gigartinales > Gigartinaceae > Chondrus > Chondrus crispus. The sequence continues at coordinate 87,118 of NW_005179008.1, read as the reverse complement.
TACGCGTTCATGAGCGCTTCTAGCACGACCTCGCACTTGCCGTTGAGCACCGCCTGGCTTGTTCCACGCACCGCCATGCCGATGAGCGAAACAATGCTTGCGACAAGTTCGACGTCACTACGATCATCATCCATAGCCACCGTCTCCCCTGTCCCCGATGACGCCAAAGCCTCAGCCGCGGGCATATCTTTCACGGCATCTTCCGCTTCTCGCGCGCGACGTCTCATCTTCTTCCTCTCCTTCTTTGACAACGGCTTCTCTAATCCCGCCTCCTCTGGCGGCTTGACTAACCTTGTCGTCGCAACGAGTCGCTGTAGCGAGACCACTAGTGCGGCGAGATACACTGCGGCGACGGCCTCACCAGTTGGGCCAGCGGCTTCTGAGGGTAGAGTGGAGGCCACGGCTTCGAGCGTGGCACGCTGGCGTCTGTCAAAAGGCTGAGAAGACTGCCGACGGCGCCAGACTTCGGCGAAACAGGGTGGGAGAGAGGCTGGCATGGGCATGGAGGGGGGTTTCGCAGCTCGTCGGGGTGGGCGGCGAGCGGACGGGAGCGCTTCGCGCATAGTGCGCACGTCCATGGTGGTGTGGTTGTTCGGAGCGACCATGGCGGAGGCGGAGGTGTGCCGAGTAACCAACTTGGAGAAATTGGGGTTGCCAAGGACGAGGACAGGGAAAGAAGGGGATGATCTACGCCACCGCCGTCGGCCTCTGCAGAGAGGGTGGTATGACAATGCTGATTGGGAGCAGGACGCGTGTTGGACGGTTTATGGATAGGAATTTGACGTGTTCGACAGTGGTTGGCTGCCGCCCTTGATCCAAAAACTGAGCCTCAAGATTCGAACGGCATTCATTCCACCCGTCGATCATCGCTCGCAACGAAAGCGGAATCGCCCCGCTTTCTGAGGGCCATTCCATTCATCGTGATTGGCAATCACGCAATCACGCAATCACGTCAATAAATGGTGCTCCCTTGTGGTTGGTTATTTATATTACGTTTCCTAAAAAATGGTCATGCTCATTAAAGAAATAAGCAATCGACCTTAAAATTAATCTTGTGCTCCAACTTCACATGCACATGCAAAGCCGTGGAAATATGCTTACAGCTACAAGTAGCACACGTTGGAGAAAGGAACGATGCAGAACGACGTTAAATTAATGTCGTGATCGCGTGATTGCGTGATTGCATGATTGCCAATCACGATGAATGGAATGGCCCTGAGGGCCATTTCCGAACGCCCCAGTACGGTGTCGTCGCGCCTACCTCTGTGTGACGTGTCCCCCGGCCAAGTGTAAGTAAATTGTGAAGTTAATGAAATAGTTGTAGTTACTTGTTAAAATAGTTATCCGGAGAGTATAAAAGCCGTGGCTGTGCTGTCTCCGAAGAGAAGAGGAAACCAGTTCATCCAAAAACAGCCACACCCCCTTTTAGACCAAATGAAAGGGACGACATGGTACTCTTGTGGAGGGCCGACGCCAGCAGTTAGACAGGTCCGACCTTACCGATGTTCGATAATAAGACTGAGGTCGACGTTTCAAAGTTCTTCTCTGTATATGAAAGCATCGTGATGGACGTAAAATCGGACCAGGGAAAAGAATAAGCTATGCTACCGGCAAGGAGAAGCATTTGATTACAACTATGAAACCTACAGACAAAACAGTGGACTGAACGAGGCGTCCAGTGACTCATGTAGCACAATTGCGTGGCACGACCACCCAGGGAAGATGTTAGCCCAACCGGGGGACGGTACTACTGTAGCTAACGGGCGTACACGCGTCTACTTCGGAGTACAGTAGTATCCCACGGATCTCACAAGGGACATCCGGCAGAAGCAGTCGTGGCCACCAGCACACGTGTTTAATCCGTACGGTTGGTTAGTTATTAATTCATAGTAAATGGCACAAATTAAGTACTTTTGTACAGTAGCTGGCATACAGTAATTAACAGTCACTGTAGCGGGACAAGTGTCCTGGCGTCCACTTAGGGGTTAAGACCGGGCACCAAGCCCGCCCAGGAAAAGAGGCCGACTCACCTCCCTTCTATTTACGGTTATGCGCTACATTCGTTCCGGATTTCCCTTTTGGCTTCCGGTTTTAACCCGTGACCGGCCGTCCGGTTTTAGCACCGACGACCGGCGGAGCATAACCCGCCACGTTTTTCCTCCTTCTTTACGAGTCCTTCCGTACGGTAATTAACTCCCGCGGTTATCTAACCAGCGAGCTCTCCCTTACCTTAAATCCCCCACTCTGTGTGGTCGGCGTGAGGGTATAGTTATATTACAACTATTAGGCCGTCTGGAAGGCCTAGTTCGACCTTTTAGAGTATTCCCCGAATTGAAAGAAAATATCCGGCTTGCAGTCACAACTGGGTTGACGGAAACGATTTTCTCACATCGTTAATCGTAATGGATCGCTGCTTCGACTTGTAGCGCTCAACACCAAATCCAAGTTCGGATTGCTTCGAAACGCGATCATGGAGCACACAGGCGTGTGTATTATAACGACCGACGCGCGCGGAGGTTATGAACCTCGCGGCCGTCACTGTGTACACGTGGGCGGGCGTTCCCACGTGTAGAGAGCGCGCGCGTGTACCCATCGGTCGTGGTATGGCGTACGTGTACATTAGCATACGTGTCGTCCGTGCGGTAGTCAACGGGTATTACGCGTGTACAGTAGCACACGTGTGGTCCGTGCGTTAGTTTGTAGCTATTACGCGTGTACGGCATCGCACACGTGTAGTGGCAGCATCCACGCGGTAGTTAGTAGCCAACCACTAGGCGGCAGGTACTGTACTGGGACAGGTGTCTAAGGCGTCCCTCGGGAGGGTTAAGACCTGACACCCGTCCCCACCAGTAAACTGGGTGTAGCATAACCCCCCCTGGGGGACTTACTTTAGAATTAGATCACGATTGAGTTAGTTACTGTAGAGCCGGACGCTCTACAGTACCACCGCGCGTGTCCACGTGTGCCCCACGGCACACGTACACACGTGTACCAGGCGCGTACGAAGCGCGCGCATACACGGGTCCACGTGTACTGTCAGCACCGATGTTAACACCGTACAGTGCAGGCCGACCTGCACTGCAGTAGACCACTACACTACCTCCGTACTGTAGTGTTATTATAGAGGTTTGTATATTAAACATGAGCGGACCGACGGCGGAGGGGAGAGGACAAGCACGGGCTTGTCCAGAACCTACCACCTAAGTTCCGCCGGCTTATTCTGGACTACGCGAGCGACGTTCGCGTCTGCCTAGTACGGAGCCCCGCGGGTAGTGGTCGCGCGTGACGAGCAGGATCAGCCTCCGCCCGTCGGTACTGGATCGTTACCCAGTACCGCGCCGGGGCGTCGAGGCGTCGATCCGCCCATACGCACGCGCGACCACCTCCGATGCCGCTCTACCCCGCTACCCGGGCTCGTCCGGTTCCGATAGCTGGTGGTGCTTCGTTTCCCCGTCTTCCGCCGATCCGGGGTCTCCGTCGAGCTGTGAGCAAACACCCTTCTCGGTGAGGGTGTTTATGCTACACTGGGGCAAGCTCGCCCCCGTCTCTTTCGCGCCTAATCTACGACCGCCCGGTACTTTATTCGCGCTCTGGCTTCTAACCGGCTACGGGTCGCCTACGTATACGCATCACGGAGCGACTGCGCGTAACTGGCCAATGAGACACTCCCTTTTCGCGAGTTCGTCCGTATCGGTTTAATTAGCGCGCCGCGCGTCCGCGTCCCGTGCTCCCTCGGCGAAGCCTCCGGCTCTCACTTAACCCAGGGACGAGAGGAGTTATTCCACAACGTGTCTCAGATCGCCTGACACAGGTCACTTGCTTTGTATGTGGGGGCTCAAGAAAGCCGTTAAAGACTTCGTGAACGTTCGCAAAGACTTTTTGGCTGCACACAATGCTAAGCCGTCTCTGCCTAAACGAATGCTGTAGAGGCCATAAAGCCGGCCGCAACCGTACATGATTGATAAGAAAGTGGAAGTTTTGGCTGAACAACTACCGGAACTGTAGTGGAGTGGAAACACTCGCCAACGAGGGCGTAAATCTCGCTATGAGGGAAAGCGGTATGTCCAGTCACCACCAGAGTGTTCAGGGCCCTCTGTCCGTGGTAGCTCAGAGGTAACGCGAGAATCGCGGGTAGAGTCGCGGTCAGCGCGTGAAGGGGTACTCGGGATCGAGCAACTACAAGGAGTGGGTGTGGCGGTCGCGTCGCGGACCACTATCGACAGCGTCGAAGAAGAACAAAACAAGAAGGGAGAAGAAAGAAGGAAGGAGAAGTGTAGCGTAGAAACGTAGAAAATAGGGAAAAAAGTAAAGGAAAAACAAGAAAAAGGATGACGACGTAGGGTACAGGTACCAGACTTAGCCAACTAGATAGGTACCGTAGAGGATCCCACCAGAGATGGGGTCCGATCACCTGATGCCTCTTTACTGTAGCGCCTTCCGACACCCGACCAATATACGCCGAGCGCCGTCGTCGGCGTTGGCTACTAAATGGGTAATTAATAATTAATTATCGTCATTAGAATTGCCACTTGGCATTAGACGCTAATTAGCGTAGAAACTGTTGGGCACCACGTATGTATACGTGTCTTACACGTCTCGTACACGTATCATATACGTGTCATACGACTGTCATACACGTGTGTCCACGTGTGGTACACGTGTGGCCACGTATGGTACACGTGGGGTACTTTCCCAAATGTGCGCGCACAGTACAAGTGTCAAAGGCGGGGAGCACGGCCCCACGACGGCGGTGGCCAGGCGTACAGTACAGGGTCACTGCACTACATCACCCCCCTTCAAGAGTCGTGCCGATCCGCCTTTGAAACGCGGTCCATTACCCCTCCACCTTTCCCTGCACTCGCAACCCTGCGCGTGCTTCCATTCCTCCGCCTGTCTTGGCGCTCCAATCCAACGACTCTCGCTGCTACGCGCGTATTTGCGCCGAAGGCGGCGTTTCTGACTGATTCCTTCGCGATTTTTTTTGCGCGTGTTTTTCTTTTCGCGATTTTTTTCTCCGTGTGCGTTTCTTCTTCTGCGGTCATTTTTTCTTCCGCGTTCGCCTTACTCTCACAGCATCGCACCGCGGTCCTTCGCGCTATGTCTCAGCTGCAGGGCCTCCAAACCGGGTTCATCCGGGCTTCTGCGCGTCATGGCGTATTCCGCCAGGTTGGCGATTTCTTCAGGCAAGGGTCGTTTGAGCAGGCCCGGCTCCTCACGGAGGCGCCGTGGCACGACCCCGTCATCTATCGCGATGACGCGTCAATTACGCAATATTTGCGAGCGGATTCTCCATCCGAGGGGCCCACAGCGGAGGCTGTCCGGGGGAGCAGGAAGAATGAACGCCAGAAAGGGCGAGAAGGTTCGCTGATGAGAGGCGTGTTATTTCTGACGGTCCTCTCCGGGGAAAAGAGTAATGCTTTTCCCCGGACGTTAGTGGACTCCAACCGGAGGACTCTCGAAAAGAGGTCGTCGAAGATGACGAAAAGGATTTTGAAAATCGCTAAGTGGCGACCTCCTTTCCGGCAGGAGGTCCTGTACTCAATAAGAGTAACGCCAGCGTGGCGAGCGATACCGTACGGTCCGGTATACTTATTGACCGGGCTCCTCCGGCTCGTGAGATTATGGACGACGAAATGGCCGTCGTACGCAAATTTTTGCGTGACGCGATGGCGGACCGGGTTCACCTTGCTATTTTCTTTGTTTGCTCCATGAGGAGTTCGCAACGCCATCTGGCGGTAAGTTCGAAGCCGTAGCTTTCGTACAGTAGCGCCATAGGGTGTGTAGTCATTCTTTTTAAGGTAAAGAGGAACCACCTTTGTCTTGAATCTATCCTTGTCTTGCTCGGATGATCGAGTCTGGGACATTCAATCCCTTTGTTTTGCAATGTAAAATTACATGGCTCCGTCGGAGGTGACTAATTGGTTCTTCAGTGTCGTCCTCCGGCGTGTAGCCGTACCATCTTACTCGGAAGACGAGTTTACCGTCGTCATCATAGCGATGCGCGACGACGTGGTCGACCACGTATTCTTCGCCATCGATGGCGTGTGGAGATTGCGACTGATCTCTGTCCACTTTTCTTTTTGTAGTGTTAGACGCGGCTCCTCGCGGGTTACTTGCGCGTTGTTCCGTCACTGCAGGGACGTTCTGGGCGGCTGCGTCGGGCGCCAATTGGCGGCGTACGTCTCTTTCTCCTTCGTTGGAGGCGGGAGTCGGCTCGTCACGGGGACTGTCAGCGGGTGGTGTAGAGTTTTTCTCCTGTCCGATCGAAGTATCGTTCGCCAACTGGGCGTAGCGACGAGCCCCATGCCTCGAGTGTTCGGGACGGCTTTTGGTCGTCCCATCAGAGCGCCTCGAAGGCGGCGGCTGTCCAATCCGAGCTCTGTTCCAAATTCCGGTTTGGGCTGCGCCATTCATAGGCGATGTGTCTGGAAAGTCCGCCAACCCTGTTGGGGGAACCTGAGACGGGCTCTATAGGAGAGGTGGATACCGTACAGCTCGGGATACCCGGTCTATCGGGACGGTGAACACGATTTTGATCGTGGATATTCGTCGTGGATGACGGTACGGGTTGACTGGGCTGCACTGGTGCAGGTACTACCCGATCGCGTTTAACGCGTTCTTTTTCTTCTCCATCCTGGATAACCACGGTGTCCTGATCCGCAGAAACGACGCGGTATGGTCCATTTGCCACTGGCGCCAGCTTGTGGCGAGCTTCTGTACGGGGATTCGCGTAGTCCCGTCGGACGAACACGTGTGTCCCGGGACGATACTCCTCCCTTGGATGGCGTATGTGCTTATCGTAGTTCGCTCGATAGCGTTCTTGAGACTTCTTTATTTCGGCTTGAGCCGTGCTCATAAGTCCACGAAGCCAGGCTCGCCACTTAGCGTGATACCTGGCATGGCCAACTTCCTCCAGCTGAGGTTCTGCCTGCAACGATAGGGCACACGGTGGTCGCGATAAGACGAATTCGAAGGGGGCGAGCTTGGTTGTACTATGCGTTTGCGTATTGTACGCATACGTAAGCGCATCAGTGAAGAGGTCCCAATCTTTTGGGTGTTCAGCGACATAATGTCGAAACGCTGACAGTATTATCCTATTGAAGCGCTCCACCTGCCCATTTGTTTGGGGGTGGTAGGTCGTCGTAAAGACGTTCTTGATGCCCAGGATGCGGCAAATCTCTTGGAAGAGTCGGGACACGAATTGCTTTCGGTTATCCACCAGCACCGTGACTGGTGGTCCGTAGACAAACACCCAATGGTGGACGAAAGCCTTCGCGATTTCGGCGGCAGTAATCCTCTTGAGAGGCACGGTGCGGACCAGCTTGGAGAAGCGATCTGTGATCACCAGGAGCCACCGATTTCCGCGAGGGGTACGGATTAACTCCCGAAGGAGATCGATTGAGAGCGACTCGAGAGGCGCCGTAGCTGGGAACAGCTTGAGGCTTTTAGTATTCCTCCGAAGTTTGACTCGCTCTTTAGCGCAATGTATGGAATTTCTTGCAGTTGCGTAGCAATCTACGGCCAGCGATGGCCAGTAGCAATCTCTAGTTAGAGTTTAGAACATCTTTCTGCCACCGGGGTGACCGGCAAGCAGTGCATGATGTCCCATGTAAAGAATCCTCGCTTGGAGGTCCTGTGGTACCACCACTTGTGGTGTCGCATTTACGTTCCTGACGAGAACCCCGCCTGTAGCATAAACACCCCCCAGCGATAGGGGTGTATGCACAGTTCGACCGAGACCCCGTCCGATCGGGAAGACGGGGGTGAAGCGGGACACCAGCTAACGGCACCGGGCAGCGGGCCCGGGTAGCGTGGTAGAGCGGGAACGGGGAGGACGCCGGTACGCGCGAGCGGTTCGACGCCTCGACGCCCCGGCGCGGTACTGGGTAACGATCCAGTACCGACGGGCGGAGGCGGAGCCGGCTCGTGGGCGTACCGCGCGCGTCCTCACCCCTCGCTCGGTGCTGCTCTAAGGTAGTTAGCGAGCGCTACCTTAGAATAAGCGGGAAGTCGGACCTTGACTGTCGGTCGGTGACAAGTCCGTGCTTGTCCCCCTCCGCCGCCGTCGGTCCGCTCCATATTTAATATACAAAACAATCTATCATAACACTACAGTACCGAGGTACTGTAGCGGGCTACTGTAGTGCAGGTCGGCCTGCACTGTAATACTGTCAGCTATGTCGAGGCTGACAGTACACGTATTACCCGTGGTGCGTGTGCGCTTCGTTCGCGCGTGGTACACGTGTGCACGTGTATGCGCGTGTCCGTTGTCCCCGTGGTGTACACGTGGACACGCGCGGTTGTACTGTAGAGCGTCGAGCTCTACAGTAGGGGATCCTGTTGTTGATCCAATCTAACTAAAAAGCCCCCAGGGGGGGTTATACTACACCGCCCTCTTCAGCGGCGAACGGGATGTCATCCCCACGATTGATTCGCCTTCTAATTCCGGCGCAGAATGCATCTGCCAGCTCATGACGTAGCATCTCTTCCCTTGTGATAGGATCCAATAAATTCTCGTCAGTCGAGTAGCGTTCCGTGTTCAATATCGCGTCGAACCTTGCCGACTCGAGATCTTCGAAGTCGTCAGAAAACTTATCGACTGGCTCCATTTCGGAGAATCTTCCCAGAAAACATGGGATTTCTTCATCTACGGGGACTGTCGTCTCCCCAGATGTGAACAGTCGCGATAATGCGTCGGCTTCGGTATTGAGCTTGCCCTTCTTGTACTTCACGTCGAAGTCAAACTCTCCAAGACGGAGTCGCCACCTCATCAGTGGGCCTGATGGGTCCGTGATCTCCATTAACCAGCGGAGAGAAGAATGGTCGGTATGTATCGTGAACCGGGTTCCTTGGAGATAGGGGCGCAGCGTCACTACACCCCACACAACAGCGAGACATTCTTTCTCCGAAGTGGAGTAATTTCGCTCTACAGCGTGTAGTGATCGAGACCAAGACCCGATAGGCTTCCTTTGTCCATCTTCGTATGATTGGAAGAGCGCCGTGCCGACTTGGTAGTCGCTGGCGTCCGTGTCCATTGAATATGGGAACCTAGCCTTGGGCAACGCCAAAATTAGCGGGGAGATTACCGCTTCCCTCAGCGTATCAAAGGCCTTGATCTCGGTCTCGCCGAAGGGTTCCAGCTTAACAGGTTGCCCCTTCTTGAGAAGCTGGTTCAACGGCACCGCCTTATGGGCGTAGTTCGGTACAAATCGTCGATAGACGTTGCACAAACCCAAAAACGAGCGGAGCTCAGTCTGGGTGGTTGATATCGCGATTTCGCGTAAAGCCCTGGTCGAAACCTCGTCAATCGAGAGCGTCCCTGGCCGTATAACATGGCCAAGGTAATGTACTTCTTGTGTGAAGAAAGAGCACTTTTCCAACTTGAGGGACACTCCTGCCGACTGCAAGGCGTCGAGAACTTTGTCAACGTGACGTATATGACTCTCGATATCCTTCGAGAACAGAATTACGTCGTCAAGGTAGACGAGACAGGATCTCCATTTGAAGAAGGATAGGATAATATCCAACGTTCGCTGGAAAGTAGCGGGAGCGTTTGTTAGCCCAAAGGGCATCCGGAGATACTGGTACAGTCCAGCATGACACACAAACGCGGTTTTCTCGCGATCTTCTTCTGCAACGGGTATTTGCCAATACCCGCTATTGCAGTCGAGCGTCGAAAAGACGGTTGCTTCTCCTAGGGAGTCAATATACTCGTCCATTCGAGGCAACGGGTATGAATCCCGTATCGTCACGGCATTTAGCCGCCGGTAGTTAACGCAAAAGCCCAACTGCCCGTCCTTCTTAGGCACCAGTACAACCGGTGATGCCCATGCTGATTTCGACGGCTCGATTACTCCGGCTCGGAGCATACGGTCTACTTCTTTCATCTCCGCCTCCCGGGCTTGTGGTCCTGCTCGGTAGGGGTTTTGCGCGATCGGTCGCGTTCCAGTCATCGTGTCGATGTGATGCTTCGTGACCTTGATCTCGCCCAGCTCCCCACTCCACATGGAGCTGCACTTGAGTAGCATAGCCTTGATCTGATCACGATGGCGGGCCGGGACGTGTGAGAGATCCACGTCATCCGGATTGCTCGCCATAGAGGTGTTTTCTACCGCCCGGTTGGCGTCCTTGTCGAAGTTTTGTTGGACTTCGTTCGCTTCCTCATCGGTGAGGCCTAGCATTGCAGCCACGCTGACTTTACTCGCTATGACAGCGGTCGGATGTGGCAGCAAAGTGCCGATCGTTTGGCCCTTAACGAGCCGATAAGGAGCGATGCCAAAATTGGCAACGAGCACGCGGAACTCGCTATTTGGCTCAACTTGCACAACGCCATTTGAGGCGACGACTTGACTCTTTGTGTAGAGTTTCTCATGCGGCTGTAGGACCATGAGGCCGTGCCGTTTTGACGTCACAGAGACGAATGTTTGCGTTCCAGGCTCAAGCACGACTGGCTTGGTGACGCTGACTCGAGGTGATGTCCGACCGCCTGCCTTGGCGAATTCTTGGGACGCCGGCAATGGCGGTGCGTTCGGCGGTCGCCTGAGTGGCCTTCTCGTAATAGGAACCGAGGACCCGTCGTCGAGCTCGATCGTCTTGCGGCGTGGGTAGACGGCTTCCACGAAACGGTCCATGAAGTCACATCCCAGGACCACTCCAGCCGCCATGTAGTGCAATACGCACCTGACGAGGGGGTGAAAAGAAGTGAAAAAGGAAACAAATTGAATACTGTAGTCCGGGTTTGGGGGACACACGTGTGCGACGAAGCCCACGATTATTTTAATTATTTAATTTATTTACTAATTAGATCTAGAATCTAGAGCCGGGAGCTACTGTACTCGCCCCGGCCGGGCTCTATATAACTTAGCCCTTTGACCGACCAAGTCAATAAACCAACCCGAGTTGCCAGAGTTTGATATCGCCTTCGTCGAAGTCCGTCTTTAACAAGACATTCCCTTTTACTACAGATTACTTTATCCTTTGCGCTCGGGGGTCCCTTTTCCTTATCCTTTTATCTTTTCTATCTCTACGTCTATTTTTCCCTTAATTCTGTTGGTTCCATTGGAGTCGGTCGCCACCGATCCGGTGTTGGTGTGATTGCCATCGGGCTGCACGTAGGTCGTAGCGCTGCTACAGTGTCCTGTTCCGTCGGAAGGCTGTTGCAACGACGCCTCCTTCGAAGGTCTTATCATACAAGACAGTGTTGGTACAACCAACCGCGATTGCGATCGCATTGGTGATTGCCATCGGGCAACACGTTGGTCGTAGCGTTGCTACATAGTTACGTTCCCGTCGGGTAGTGCTAATCGAGCCCCCGTCGAAGACCTTGAATTATACACAAGGTGCTGAAGACGCTCGTCGAGCATTCGCCTTACAACCCAGCGAACCGCGGTGACATTCTCGTAGACAAGCCCAACTCGCACTCGTCGAGCACTCAAGTCTTCACAAGTCTCTACCACCATTATCCTCCCGGGCCGGGTATCTTTCCTTCAACCCCCCGTCGGAGTCGAGCTACCGTGGGCCGCAAGCCAACACAAGGGGAAAGGGAGTCTCTAACGCTCCGTAGCGCGTGCCATCGGCAGTGGTTGTTGCTGTTGCTGTTTTTCTTCTTTTTGTTTGACCGTCGGACTGTGTTCGCGGCCTGCCAGGCACATTGCACTACAAAAGTGGTCTCCCGACCTAGAATATGTTCTGTCTACGACAAGGAAGTGGTCTGGGTAACGGAGTCTCTTTTTATTTTTTGTTCGTGTCCTTTTTTTAGGTTCGTTCGCTACGCCGAACGATGTCAACAAGCGCCCCCGGGGACGTCGGTCCTGGGGCGAGTAGGAGCGGATCGGCAAGGTCGTCGAGGATCCCGCGAGAGGTCCTCGCACCCGAAGCCAGGCCAATACGGCCACGGATCCCGAAGGTCAAGAAATCCCGACGGGGATTGAAGCCGACAAGGATAACCTATCCTACAGGTTCGAGAAGATGGGCGAGGAAATTCGCCAAGAGATGACGAAAATCTCGAGGCTGAATTAGCCCTCGTCCGGAAGCAACTGGAGTTGCAAGCATCCGAGTTCCACACCGTTTTAGGAGATCTATCGGCTCGAGTGGATCTCTTCGAGAAGGAGCGAGGTGATGCGACCGACGGTCTGGAGCCGGAGGTCCTAGCTTCGTTGAAAAGTTCAGTCAAGGACGCAAGGCGCGACGCGAATCAAGCTTTGGAGTCCTTAGGTAAGTTTAGAAGCAGTATCGACGACAGGTTCGACCGCGCCGCTCATCGTCTCAAGGACCTTGAACAGGTCGCCGGGCAAGAGCCGCTCTCCACGGGTCGAGAAGGCGACCGTCGATCGAAGAAGGGCAAGGCCGCTGTACAGCGGAGTTCCAAGTCGAAGACTTCGAAGAAGAATCTGCGATGCCGGAGCAAGAGTCACTGTAGTGACGAGCCGGAGGACCAAGACTCAATGGCCGAGTCGAATGGCCTTTCCGAAGATGGTGACGACGGTTCGTCGAACCATGCCAGCAATTCCGAACATCGTTCAGGGGAAGGAAAAGGAATTTCGCAGGGCAAGAAAATTACCTCCAGACGGGGTGGGATCACTTCGTCCGCCTCGCGGAGAGACAAGGACGCTGAGCCAGAGGACGTCGCAACGCGACGCGGGCCGCAATTGGAGGAGTTGGAGGAGCTGAATCCGACCAACTACCTCTTCAAGAAATTACTTTCGTACCAAACGTACCGCTTGCGGAACCCGCAGAAATATTTGCTAAGTTCCCGGCGGGCCGCCGTGCGAAAAATCAGGAGAGATATTCCGCCTAAGGTGAAGAAGGACAACACTTTCACAGGTGAGGACGGGGTCCTTGTGTTGGATTTTTTGGCAAAGTTAGTTCAAGAGTTTGAAACTCAAGAAATGAAGGAGGGGCAAGCGATCCGCTTGTTGCCCGAATTTCTAAGCGGCATCGCCTTGAGGCAGTACACTTCGGTGTCTCAGACGGCCGGGTCCCATCACGGAAAGGTGTCCGTTTGGCCAGAGGCCGTACAGTGGTTGTTGAGGAGTTTCGCGACCGACGAGGCGATCCGTCAAGCCGTACTCGCATTGCGAGAAGTTCAGCAAAGACCGTCTGAAGATGAGATGGAATTTTACATTCGCCTAACAGATGCGAGTAATCGCTGTGGGAATGTTTATTCTATGGAGGAGCAGATGACCATGTTTATCGAGGGGCTAGATGCCAGTATTAAGCCCATGGTCTCGCAGTATCGACAAGATAACCGAGATGTCTCATTTTTGAGATTGGTAAATTACGCAAAGGCGCATGGCTCGGCGAGCCGCGCCAAGGACAATAAGACAGATAAGGTCACGATTCAGACGCCGTCGACGTTCAGGGCGGGGAAGAAGCCGAGGGCTTCTTATCCCGGTCGTAAAGGTCACGCCGCCGTCCACTTAGCCGAGTCAATCTCCGCGTCAGATGAACGCGGTGCGCACGGAAGCAGTGAAAATCATTATGAAGGAGCATTGGTAACCGAAGGCAATTTTATTGAGCCATCGGAGAGCTACGGACACGAGGACTACGGGGCAAGCGGGTTGTCAACTTTACCCACGCCCGCATACACGACGGAGTCGTTTTCAGAGCCCACGGATCCTGTGATGATGTTCCGGGGGCGCGGCCACACGCCGGCGCCGCGCATTCCGATGGAAGACAAGGGTACAACGTTTCGAAGGCCAGGCTGGATGGGAAGGCCGCAACATCAAGGAAGGCCGCCGGCCCGTGGAGGACCTAGGCCGCAATATCCCGTCAAGAAGCACGGACTGGTGTGCTATCATTGTTACGAAAAGGGGCACGCCGCGCCAACGTGCATTCTTTCCCTCTGGGAAATGCACCGAGTTTTGGGAATTTATGAAGCGTTGTCTCCGAGGGAGAGGTTAGGGATACCATCGACAAGTTATCTGAAGGTCAAGAATTAGTTCGATTCGCAGACGGCGAGCACACCGAGTGCTTCAACGGCGAGGTCGAACCAACCCTTCAGAGGGCCCGCCGCGGGGCCCGCGTCGTCGGACGTGAGAAGGAACCCGCCGCCGCAGGGAAACTAGAGAGGGGAATCTCGAGGGAGTAACGAGAGGCGCAGGTTCAACGTACTGCGTCCGGGACTCAATCCCGTTCCCCGTCTCTAGCAAGAACGGAAGGCCTCGACGAGGAGGTAGTTGGAATAGTGGATAGGCCGAACGAGCCGACTTTTGTCAAGAACATTTTAAGTCGAGACAATGATCGTCCGATGGATCAAATCCGTAGGCCCTGGTACAGGGTTAAGCGACAAGATGTCTTGACAAAATCTTGGTCCTCGTGCGAAAAAACTACAAAGTTTACGCGGACATTGGACCAACGGTCGGATTGATGAGTCGAGTGTTGTCCGTGTTGGACACAGGTGCCGGACCGAATTTGGTTCGAAGGTCGGAACTTCCGGCAGGAATGGAAATGTTGGTGTCCCACGGACCGACCCAAGACATTGGCGAAGCGAACAATAGGCCACTCCGGACTCTCGGCACAATTTGAATGCCTGTGAGGCTTGGAAAATTTGTGGCCGCAGCCAAGTTTATTGTATGCGAAAAACTAGCAGTCCCGCTAATTCTAGGCGCGGACTACTGTGACCGGTTTGTGGAAGCAATTTATCCAAGGAAGAAAACGGTTGAGTTGGCGGATTTCTCGGAGGTTCCGATGGTTAGGCGGTTCTCGACGAGAAAAGGGAAGAAGAATCTCGTCCCGGGAGAGGACGAGAATGATGGAAAGGGGGAGCGAATTTCCCCTAAGGTAAAAGTGGCAAGAGCCACGACTATCGAGCCATGGACGCAACGCGTCGTGGAATGCACCTTGAAGAGGGCGGGCTTAGTTGTGGTTCAGCCGTACTCGTCGTTGTACGAAAGGCACGGGTTGACTGGCACGAATGGTGTCGTTCACGTTGAGCCTGACAGGCCATTTCGTTTACTCGTTGCGAATTTTAGGACGTACCCTGTCAGGGTGCAAAAAGGCCAAGTGGTGGCAGAATTATTACCGCACCCGAGGGCCGCGCTCGAGAGCAAAACCACCATTGGTGAAGTTCTCGGAATTCAAGAAAGGAAGAAGGAAAATCTTCCTAATTCCACCAAGACGCCTAAGGGCGAGACAAGATGCGAACCGTCGGAGCAAGCGCGCGAGGACCAGCCAGAAGAACGGTCTAGTGGGCTCTCTGCGACGGCATCGTCGAAGCCGGAGCAGCGGATTGAGCCCCCACCGCCGGACGTGGAGGAACTCGACCTGAGCCACGTGCCGGAACGGCTGCGCGAGCGGTTCCGACGGATGTTGAAGAAGTACTCTAAGATGTGGGATGGGACCCTTGGTGAAATTAATACCACGGTCCACCGGATCGAGCTGGTCCCGGAGACTAGGCCCATCGCACAAGCTCCCTACCGAGCCGGTCCAAAGGCTCGGGAGGTCGAGGACGCAGAAGTACAGAAGATGTTAGAGGCAGGAGTCATCGAACCGGCGCAGTCAGAATGGGCGTCGCCCGTTTTATTAGTGCCCAAGCCGGACGGATCGATGCGCTTTTGCGTAGACTATCGTCCGTTAAACGCGGTAACGGTGAAGGACACGTACCCTTTACCGCGCATGGATGAGTGTCTGGACTCGCTTGGTGACACCAAGGTTTTCTCCGCGTTGGACGCGATCTCGGGATATTGGCAGATGCCTATCCCTGAGTGCGACCGCAACAAGACCGCATTTTGGTGTCACTCAGGTCTGTATCGCTTCTCAAGAATGCCCTTCGGGCTAACCAACGCGCCAGCAACGTTCCAGAGAGCAATAGATATCCCGCTCTCTCCGTTTCGTTGGAAATGTTGTTTGGTGTATCTGGATGACATAATAATTTTTAGCAAGTCGTGGGAGGAGCACATCGTGCACGTGGACGAAATACTTTCCGTATTGGAAAAGGCAGGTGTCAAGCTCAAGCTTCGCAAGTGTGAATTTTTCGTGGAAAAGATCAAGTACCTGGGCCACGTCGTCCGCCCAGGTACGCTAGAAGTCGATGTCGCGCGAACCGCCGCGTGGAACAAGTGCGGTACCCCGAAACGCAGACCCAGCTCAGAAGCTTCCTGGGACTCTGCAATGTCTACCGCAGGTTTGTCCCACATTACGCGAAAATCGCGCATCCGCTCAATCAACTATTGAAGAAGGGACAACCAGTCCAGTTGGAAGGATTCGACGAACCGTGCGAAAAAGCTTTTCATAAGCTCAAGGACGCTATCTTGGCACCGCCGGTGTTGGCGCTGCCGAAGAAGAACCTACCATACTCGGTAGACACCGATGCAAGCGACTATCAAATCGGCGCTGCATTATTTCAGACACATCCGGATGCGCAACGTAAACCCATCGGGTTCTTTTCAAGAACGTTATCCGCAGCCGAGAGAAACTACTCCGTTTCAGAAAAAGAATGTCTAGCGGTAATTTGGGCCGTACAGACTTTAAGACCATATCTATATGGCGAGCACTTCATTGTGCATACCGACCATGCCTCATTGAGGTGGTTGATGAACGTAACCGACCCCAGCGGCAGATTAATCCGATGGAGGCTCCGCCTCTCGGAATTCGATTTCGAAATCAAGTACAAGAAGGGCAAGGCTAACAGCCAAGCTGACGCCCTGTCAAGATTACGGACCGCATGAGAAACCGTCGACGAAATCGACGACGAAATCCCATGCTTTATGGCCGAACCGGCCGAGGGTACAGTGGAGGACGAGGACAGTTTTGACGCGTTAGACGACATCCTTGCTCTTGAGGGGGGACCGCCCCTGATCGCCTCGGTCAATTCCAAGCTGTCACTCCGGAGGAGCTCATTCGCGAGCAAGCCGTCGACCCCTTCTGCAATCGCATCAAGGAAGAAATGGACGCCGGAAAGGTGAGAACGTTCAGCATGGAGACCGAGGAACTCGAAGGAACTCTATGCCGTACCGCGGCGGAGTTTGTACAAGTGGTGATACCACAATCGTTAAGGGACCGCGTCCTAGGGTTGAGCCGCTACGCAAAATTGGCAGGCCACCCGGGAGGCAGGAAACTTTACAAGGTATTGAGAAGATATTTTTATTGGCCTACGATGGCCCTAGACTGCTACGCAGTCGCGAAGAATTGCGCCGCATGTGCGCGGGAAAGGGTGAAGTTAAGAAGAAACACGAAGGAAATGAAGCTGTTCACGCCCAAAGCTCCGCTGGAGTTTGTCGCCATCGACATTCTCGGCGAGCTATTTACAACTAAACGAGGAAATCGGTATATTCTCGTGATCAGCGATCGATACTCGAAACTGATACGAACCGTACCGTTGAAGAAGATATCAGCCGCGCACATCGCACAAGCCTTCGTTCACCATTGGGTCTTCGTGTACGGACCGCCGGTCAAGCTGCTGTCCGACAATGGAACACAGTTCACGGCCCGGTTCTTTCAGAACGTCTGCCGAATTCGCGGCATACGCAATGTGTTCACGACTACGTACCACCCGCAAGCCAACGGCCAAGTTGAGAGGTTTAACGGCACGCTGACTTCCGCGTTGCGAAAATATGTTGGAGAGCATCCCAAGGACTGGGACATATTTAGGGACGCTGTGACGTTCGCATACAAGACGCAAGTTCATCGAACCACGAACATCGCGCTATTCGAGGTGGTGTTAGCTCGGGCGCCGAGAAGCATTGCGTTACAAGCCCAGCCAAGTTCAGAAGTATTTAGCTCTAATCGAGCGTACTACCTGAAATGGCAGTCGTAGTTGGAAGGCCTGATGAAAGGCGCTGATAAGAGCTTGCGAAAAGAACAAGCGCGCTACAAGCGAAACTTTGACGCACGGCTCCGCAAACCGAGGTATGACATCCCTTCAGGATCATACGTATTCCTTCGGAAAGAGCAAGGCACGGCCACTGAGCCGAGGATAAGTTGGCACACGTGGCTACGGGTCCGTATCAAGTGAAGGAGTCAACTGAGAGTACGGTCGTCATTACCATCGGCGACCGAGAAGAGCGCGGGTCGCGAGATAGAGTCGAATTAGCCCATACTCCCATGGACTGCACGCCGATAATGGGGCTACGACAAGCGCTACAGTTCCTCAATCGAGAAGGGGAACGAGAAGAACCCGCCGCGCAAGCGAAGAATAGAACGGATGAAGGACCGTTGATAAATCAGGAAGCTGCGGGCATCCCGCCCGATCTACAAGAGATGGGAGGTTCGGAAGAGCAGGATGAGGATGAGTCGCTGGCTCTTCGGAAGGGGGGACGACAGTTGGACACGCAGGAAGAAGGAACCGAGAGTCAGGAGTACGTGATCGACAAGATCGTGGACCACTGCTACGACGGGGAGAAATTAATTCTCAAAGTGAGATGGTATGGGTATACCCTCAAGGACGCAACGTGGGAACCCATTGAGCAATTGCCTCGCAGCGCGGCCGTTACGTATTTCCGAAGGAAAAGATTATCCTTGCCCGCGCAGGTCGCGCAAGCGCAATCAGGATAGTGGTAATCAAGAATCTCACATGTCAGTGTCAGTGCGGTAATCCGCACTGGGCAGAGCGAGCCGACCTGAGGGTCAAGAAAAGGGGAACGATGAGATGGAACAAAACAGGTGAGGGGCCTTCAGACAGCCACCCGCAAGTAGAGCAGCGCGCACGAGTAGGATGAGCGTCGTGATGAGATACTCAGGTCGGAAGTCGCGTAACGGGGTGCCAAGCGAAGAAAGAACGCTGGAAGAACGGGGGCATGGACTGGATAATCCACCTTTTTCACTCTTACCTTCATAACTGTTCGATCTCGTTTTTGTTTTATTTGTGATTGCTTTTGTGTTGTTCTATTTTATTTTATTTTTGAGACGTTAGGGACACGACCCCGCACCGCGGAGGTCGGTCAGCGAGTCTATGAGGAGTCCAAGGAGGACATTGAAAAGGCGATGATCTTCGAGATCAATTCCGCCTTTGACAAGGTTACGGCCGACGCACGCGTCGCGGGATTCTCACCACTCAGGGCAAGGCCGAGGAGGAGCTAAGAGACGTAGGAGAACATGACTCTACGACGGGTGTTCCTACGTCATAGATAGAGCCAGAAGGATATGAGGCACTGCATACATTTGGAACACACACGCACAATCGCCGGATGCCCCGTGAAATTACGAATGGGATCAGTGGTCCACACGCGCTTGAAGCGTAATTTATTTTGAGAATTTAATGGGTGTCGAGAGCGAACTATTGAGCAAGCGGTATCAGAGCGAACGCCAGCCTTGTCAACTCGCCTCGAATGTGTTGAGCAGGCTCGACAAGCCGTGAGACGGATGTTTAACAAACGAGAGGATCCCCGAGCAAGGACAATGTTCATGCCTACAGGAGATTGAGAAATCGCCAGAGGGGAAGCCGTCCAAATGGGACGACCCTGTTGGTCAGACGGTTGTGATCGACACACTCGCAAACGCATTTATTCACGAACGGCGTACTTGCCAGTTTACAACGATGACCCGCTTTCTTTCTTATTGTCGTTTTCATGTTTCTGTTCTGCTTTGTTTTATTTTGTTTTGAGGCTGGAGGCGGCTCCCCGGACCACGCCGAGAAGACGCGAGGGAAATAAGAAGAACCTAAGTGAGAGAAGATGCTCGAACCATGGTGCCGACGGATGAAGTGCTCCTGGTGGTCTCAATGAGCTGGAAAGGAAAGGATTGTGAAAAGCGATCTGCAAGTCCTAGTCGCGCACAGTATCACCGGTCGTGTTTCTACATGAGAGTCACCTCCACCGTGGAAGCGAGGCCTTTCGAGACGGAGATCTCCTACTGATTGACGAGGGAAGGGAGGTGAGCACAGTAGATCCCTCACACAAAAAAAGAATGGGGAAAATAGTTGTACGTTTTCAGTGACAAGATCGTCACTCTAATTAGGTTCAATGAATAGAGAAGGAAAAGTTGAAGGTGGGGGCCGCATGAAGAATGTCGTGGATGGGGGGAGAGTTGTCAAGGATTCGGGTGTGAACAACGGCAAAGAGGGAAGAGGACCTCCGATACCCGGGGAAAAATTAGTATCAGGGTTTTGACACGGAGGACGTACAGTGTCACCGCACGAGCAAGAGGACATTAGCAAGGGAAGTGAAATCATGCGTCCCGAGGAGACTTTGTTTAAGTCGTACGTGCCTAACGGAGTGGTTCTCTCAGGCGAAAGAAAATTGATTGTTAGACGAGGGAGATGAGTACGTGTCGTGGACGGGCAAGCGAATGGACCGCATCCCTGGAGAAGGTCCGAAAGCTTGGAGATAGTGCCGATTGTCCATTGCGTATACTGAGGAGAAAATGGAGCGCACGGATTCAGCGAGTGGGTCAGAGACGAAGAGTCATTTTGACTTCGAAGGGGAAGGCAGCGGTTTCCCTTGGGCACCTCCGATGGGAAGATGAGTTTTTACGACAAATTAGAGGGCGTGGTAGGAACGGGTGACGGAGGCGTGGGAGGCGTACCTCTTGAGGATGAAGAGATGCACCACGATGCGAAGGGAGGGTCCGAAGGACAGGCAGTTGTCGTTGGATGGCCCATCGCGTAAGCCGCGGGACATCCCCGGAGTGTAATTCGAGGGGGTGTTATTTCCGGACACCCCGAGTACACCGCAACAACACCCCATGAAGATCGACAAGTGTCGCGATGCCCAAGTGGAACACAGGACACCGCTCGGAATTTTTAACTAATTTTAAGGAAAGAGCGACGCGGTCGAGCGCATGGGACGCTGAGCCTTTTTGGGATAAGTGTACTGCACACGAATCGCGACCACGACGAACGTTGCCTCTGTCGAGACAACGTCATCCGCTCGCGGTTATATCTTTTCTTTTGTCAATGTTTTTGTTTGGTTTTGTATCGATCAACAGGACCTCGTTACAGAGGAGAAGTAGAAGGAAACGGATCGTCTGGTACACGATCGACGATCGTCGCAAAAAGACTTCAGACAAGCCCACGGGGATACACCAAGCGACGCCCAGCGTCGCGGCCTACTCGCGATTGAGAGGGAGAGATTGAGGGGGAACCGAAAAGGCAACGCCGTACTTAGGATATCGAGAGATGTGGAGAGATACGTCCCGCTGTGGACGAACCAGCATCTCGTAGCGTTGAGCACTTTTTATGGAACCTGGGAGCAGCTCACCGGACGTTCCATCACAACCGACCACGTCGTGGTCACCAGAAGAGAGAAATTGACAAGCTAATCTGTAGCCCTGTGAGGGTCAGCTTGTGATCGTATTATTCATAACGGAGCCAAGAGCGTCGCACCACCCCTCTTTTTCTTCCCACAAAGGGACCAACTACCACGACGAGGGAGAGTTCCTGTCTCTCCTCCTTTCAACCACGCCCGCTTCGTCGTTCATTTTTTTGGGTCCTCTCCCTTACCTGTTCAATGTACATTTCTTTTAGTGAGGAGTGACCATACCCCGACGAGCCAAAAGGGTTCATAGAAGCCCCACGAAAGGCTCACTTAGGACCCTGTCCAAGAGCCCAAGCAGGGAAACAAAAACTGCCAGACAGCTCGCTGCCAGCGACAGAGCTTCGGACGAGTCACCACTGGTCGTAAGAATTATTTAGTACCCCGAACGAGGCCGGGGTCCCGTCAATAATGTCTATCGCTACTGTTGAACTGGTCGCCAGGATGTTGGTCACGGACGAGAAACGTCATCAACGATCCTCGAGGATCAAGGAGATGAAACGGGATAAATGGATGAGCACAAATCGTATCGAATGAGACGCGCAAGCACGGACGTGCGCTCGATTTCTGGGCGGTCGGTCGTTCATGCCCTTGACTATATAACGGATGTGTCGGAACTCGTATTCATTTTAGTTTCTCTTTGACGAGGGGAATCCCTCCTACTTAGAGAGAAGCTGCGAATTCGCCAAGGGCAAGCTACTTGACAACCCGACGGGCATTGTTGACGAAGAAATTGTCCGATCGTACCTCGTTCGCTCGAGCGTATATGTGTAACCTCTGTTGACATTGCTCCGGAAGTGGGAGACAATGTTCCTCCCCACACAGCGGGGATCGTTGGAGAAACGGTAACGACGTACATATACATGTACACACTGCCGGTCGACTGATTTGACGTGTACGACGCTTTCGTAGGAGATGACTGCTTGCGCCGCTCAAAAAGGGTACACAAAAACGATGCGAAAGTTTATGTAAGGAAGCGTTTTGCTCAGGGTGAACACAGAGGACCCAGACGAATGCCTTGGCAAGGAGGAACGGCATCCGTTCTCGTACAGTAACTTGACTAAGTCTCCCGCATCAATCAATGAACGCCAATCCTTAGCCTCCGGACCTCAACGAGGGAATTGATTGATACTATCCGCGCAGAGAAAAAAAGGGGGGCGTGTGGGCCCCGTCAACGCGTTGGATAAAGAGGAGGAAAAGGAAAATGAGGAGAAGGACCCCGTCAAAGCGTTGGATAAAGAGGAGGAAAAGGAAAATGAGGAGAAGGACGACGTCAACGTGTTGGATAAAGAGAAGAAAAATGCAACAAGAGGAGGAAGTTGAGAGGAGAAGGAAATGCAATTTATTTTCGGTGGAACGAAGGGAAGTGTCGACGATGAGACGACACTCTCAGAGGACAATGATCCGAACATGGATCGGCAGGACGCTACCATCGGCAAGGGGTCAATGGGACAATTCACCCAAGGATTTTTTCCTTTGGAAGTGAGGCGACAAGCTGTGCCAGTAAGCGCAGGTCAACGAGGGACGCTCCCCGAAGAGCCCCCTCGTTTATTCCGTGAGCACGGAGCATTGTGCGATAGACGCTGGCGGCGCCGTCGTTCTTTTTGATAACATCTGGAGAGGACGGGGAGGTCGAACCTCCCCTGGTCGATTGGACTGCGTCGACGATTGGCGACAAGGGGGCGGCAACTGGAACAGCCGCAGGTAGAGGAGCGCACCTCACACTTACGGGAAAGGTTCAAAGTGATTTCTAAGGGCGGGCTTAAGCTTAAATCTAAAAATGCAGCCAGGCACAGTCGCATACTGGAGTACTCGGCCGTAGTATAAGTTGCAAGGGTCAACGTAGACCCCGCGAAGGTCACGGTCCTTAGAGGGGAGACAGAATCATCCAATAGGATAGAACTGCGCTGTTTCTTCGTTTTGGCGAGTTGTTACGGCCGTGTCATCCGCAAGGTCACCAAAGTTTTCGCCTCGCTACACGAGGCTACTTCTACTACAAGCAATACAATAGGCCAGATAAAATGTGGAAGGCGTTTGAAATGTTGAAGGCTACGCTCCCATCCCCTCCTCTTCTCGAGATCCCAGATTTGGAAAAAGCCTTTGTCGTGGAGACCGATGCATCTTCGGTTGCAGTTGGAGCTGTTTCGCCACCTCTCAAAAAGGACAAGAGAGTACACTCCATACGGTAGTACCAGCCGCACGATGACACCGGCCGAAAGTAAATATTTGGCGTGTGAGCG